>NW_024881955.1:395000-518360 GCF_019059575.1 Amphibalanus amphitrite | reverse complement strand
TACTTTGGCCCCTAGAGGCATTCAAAGTTTTTTTTGGCGAAGGGGACCCCCTTAGATTTTCATAAAAACTGGTCCATGTACAGTTTTGGACGCTGATTCCAACGGTGAAGTCTGTTTTTCGCCACATATTATACTTTGGCCCCTAGAGGCATTCAAAGTTTTTTGGGAAGGGGGACCCCCTTAGATTTTCATAAAAACTGGTCCATGGTACAGTTTTGGACGCTGATTCCCATGGTGAAGTCTGTTTTTCGCCACATTTATACTTTGGCCCCTAGAGGCATTCAGATTTTTCAGAATTTCGGACCCCCTTAGATTTTCATAAAAACTGGTCCATGGGTACAGTTTTGGACGCTGATTCCAATGGTGAAGTCTGTTTTTCGCCACATATTATACTTTGGCCCCTAGAGGCATTCAAAGTTTTTTTGGGGCGAAGGGGGACCCCCTTAGATTTTCATAAAAACTGGTCCATGTGTACAGTTTTGGACGCTGATTCCAACGGAAGTCTGTTTTTCGCCACATATTATACTTTGGCCCCTAGAGGCATTCAAAGTTTTTTTGGGAAGGGGACCCCCTTAGATTTTCATAAAAACTGGTCCATGGTACAGTTTTGGACGCTGATTCCAATGGTGAAGTCTGTTTTTCGCCACATATTATACTTTGGCCCCTAGAGGCATTCAAAGTTTTTTTTGGTGAAGGGACCCCCTTAGATTTTCATAAAAACTGGTCCATGGTACAGTTTTGGACGCTGATTCCAACGGTGAAGTCTGTTTTTCGCCACATATTATACTTTGGCCCTAGAGGCATTCAAAGTTTTTTGGGGAAGGGGGACCCCCTTAGATTTTCATAAAAACTGGTCCATGTACAGTTTTGGACGCTGATTCCAACGGTGAAGTCTGTTTTTCGCCACATATTATACTTTGGCCCCTAGAGGCATTCAAAGTTTTTTTGGGGCGAAGGGGGACCCCTTAGATTTTCATAAAAACTGGTCCATGGGTACAGTTTTAAACGCTGATTCCAATGGTAATGTCTGTTTTTCGCCACATATTATACTTTGGCCCCTAGAGGCATTCAAAGTTTTTTTGGGGCGAATGGGGACCCCCTTAGATTTTCATAAAAACTGGTCCATGTGTACAGTTTTGAACGCCGATTCCAACGGTGAAGTCTGTTTTTCGCCACATATTATACTTTGGCCCCTAGAGGCATTCAAAGTTTTTTGGGGGAAGGGGGACCCCCTTAGATTTTCCTAAAAACTGGTCCATGGGTACAGTTTTGGACGCTGATTCCAATGGTGAAGTCTGTTTTTCGCCACATATTATACTTTGGCCCCTAGAGGCATTCAAAGTTTTTTTTTGGGCGAAGGGGGACCCTCTTAGATTTTCATAAAAACTGGTCCATGGGTACAGTTTTGGACGCTGATTCCAACGGTGAAAACTGTTTTTCGCCACATATTATACTTTGGCCCCTAGAGGCATTCAAAGTTTTTTGGGGAAGGGGGACCCCCTTAGATTTTCATAAAAACTTGTCCATGTGTACAGTTTTAGACGCTGATTCCCATGGTGAAGTCTGTTTTTCGCCACATATTATACTTTGGCCCCTAGAGGCATTCAAAAATTTTTTGGGCGAAGGGGGACCCCCTTAGATTTTCATAAAAACTTGTCCATGTGTACAGTTTTGGACGCTGATTCCCATGGTGAAGTCTGTTTTCGCCACATATTATACTTTGGCCCCTAGAGGCATTCAAAATTTTTTTTGGGCGAAGGGGGACCCCCTTAGATTTTCATAAAAACTGGTCCATGTGTACAGTTTTGGACGCTGATTCCAACGGTGAAGTCTGTTTTTCGCCACATATTATACTTTGGCCCCTAGAGGCATTCAAAGTTTTTTTTTTGGGGAAGGGGGACCCCCTTAGATTTTCATAAAAACTGGTCCATGGGTACAGTTTTGGACGCTGATTCCAATGGTGAAGTCTGTTTTTCGCCACATATTATACTTTGGCCCCTAGAGGCATTCAAAGTTTTTTTTGGGCGAAGGGGGACCCCCTTAGATTTTCATAAAAACTGGTCCATGAGTACAGTTTTGGACGCTGATTCCAATGGTGAAGTCTGTTTTTCGCCACATATTATACTTTGGCCCCTAGATGCATTCAAAGTTTTTTTGGGGCGAAGGGGGACCCCCTTAGATTTTCATAAAAACTGGTCCATGTGTACAGTTTTGGACGCTGATTCCAACGGTGAAGTCTGTTTTTCGCCACATATTATACTTTGGCCCCTAGAGGCATTCAAAGTTTTTTGGGGGAAGGGGGACCCCCTTAGATTTTCATAAAAACTGGTCCATGGGTACAGTTTTGGACGCTGATTCCAATGGTGAAGTCTGTTTTTTCGCCACATATTATACTTTGGCCCCTAGAGGCATTCAAAGTTTTTTGGGGAAGGGGGACCCCCTTAGATTTTCATAAAAACTTGTCCATGTGTACAGTTTTGGACGCTGATTCCCATGGTGAAGTCTGTTTTTCGCCACATATTATACTTTGCCCCTAGAGGCATTCAGATTCACTTTCAGAATCACATTCGGACCCCCTAAGATTTTCATAAAAACTGGTCCATGGGTACAGTTTTGGACGCTGATTCCAATGGTGAAGTCTGTTTTTCGCCACATATACTTTGGCCCCTAGAGGCATTCAAAGTTTTTTTTGGGCGAAGGGGGACCCCCTTAGATTTTCATTAAAACTGGTGTTAAACATTAAAACTAAAATCAGCGTCCAAAACTGTACACATGGACAAGTTTTTATGAAAATCTAAGGGGGTCCCCCTTCTCTTAAAAACTTTGAATGCCTCTAGGGGCCAAAGTATAATATGTGGCGAAAAAACAGACTTCACCATTGGAATCAGCGTCCAAAACTGTACCCATGGACCAGTTTTTATGAAAATCTAAGGGGGATCCCTTCGCCCAAAAAAACTTTGAATGCCTCTAGGGGCCAAAGTATAATATGTGGCGAAAAACAGACTTCACCATTGGAATCAGCGTCCAAAACTGTACCCATGGACCAGTTTTTATGAAAATCTAAGGGGGTCCCCCTTCCCCCAAAAAACTTTGAATGCCTCTAGGGGCCAAAGTATAATATGTGGCGAAAAACAGACTTCACCGTTGGAATCAGCGTCCAAAACTGTACACATGGACTAGTTTTAATGAAAATCTAAGGGGGTCCCCCTTCGCCCAAAAAAACTTTGAATGCCTCTAGGGGCCAAAGTATAATATGTGGCGAAAAACAGACTCCACCATTGGAATCAGCGTCCAAAACTGTACCCATGGACAAGTTTTTTATGAAAATCTAAGGGGGTCCCCCTTCCCCCAAAAAACTTGAATGCCTCTAGGGCCCAAAGTATAATATGTGGCGAAAAACAGACTTTACCGTTGGAATCAGCGTCCAAAACTGTACACATGGACCAGTTTTTATGAAAATCTAAGGGGGTCCCCCTTCGCCCCAAAAAAACTTTGAATGCCTCTAGGGGCCAAAGTATAATATGTGGCGAAAAACAGACTTCACCATTGGAATCAGCGTCCAAAACTGTACCCATGGACCAGTTTTTATAAAAATCTAAGGGGGTCCCCCTTCACCCAAAAAAACTTTGAATGCCTCTAAGGGGCCAAAGTATAATATGTGGCGAAAAAACAGACTTCACCGTTGGAATCAGCGTCCAAAACTGTACACATGGACCAGTTTTAATGAAAATCTAAGGGGATCCCCCTTCGCCCAAAAAAAACTTTGAATGCCTCTAGGGGCCAAAGTATAATATGTGGCGAAAAACAGACTCCACCATTGGAATCAGCGTCCAAAACTGTACCCATGGACCAGTTTTTATGAAAATCTAAGGGGGTCCGAATGTGATTCTGAAAGTGAATCTATATGCCTCTAGGGGCAAAGTATAATATGTGGCGAAAAAACAGACTTCACCATGGGAATCAGCGTCCAAAACTGTACACATGGACAAGTTTTTATGAAAATCTAAGGGGGTCCCCCTTCCCCAAAAAAAATTTGAATGCCTCTAGGGGCCAAAGTATAATATGTGGCGAAAAACAGACTTCACCGTTGGAATCAGCGTCCAAAACTGTACACATGGACCAGTTTTAATGAAAATCTAAGGGGGTCCCCCTTCGCCAAAAAAACTTGGAATGCCTCTAGGGGCCAAAGTATAATATGTGGCGAAAAACAGACTCCACAATTAGAATCAGCGTCCAAAACTGTACCCATGGACCAGTTTTTTATGAAAATCTAAGGGGGTCCTTCTTCCCCCAAAAAACTTTGAATGCCTCTAGGGGCCAAAGTATAATATGTGGCGAAAAACAGACTTCACCGTTGGAATCAGCGTCCAAAACTGTACACATGGACCAGTTTTTATGAAAATCTAAGGGGGTCCCCCTTCGCCACAAAAAAAAACTTTGAATGCCTCTAGGGGCCAAAGTATAATATGTGGCGAAAAACAGACTTCACCATTGGAATCAGCGTCCAAAACTGTACCCATGGATTAGTTTTTATGAAAATCTAAGGGGGTCCCCCTTCCCCCCCAAAAAACTTTGAATGCCTCTAGGGGCCAAAGTTTAATATGTGGCGAAAAACAGACTTCACCGTTGGAATCAGCGTCCAAAACTGTACACATGGACCAGTTTTAATGAAAATCTAAGGGGTTCCCTCTTCGCCCAAAAAAAACTTTGAATGCCTCTAGGGGCCAAAGTATAATATGTGGCGAAAAACAGACTTCACCATTGGAATCAGCGTCCAAAACTGTACCCATTGACCAGTTTTTATGAAAATCTAAGGGGTCCGAATGTGATTCTGAAAGTGAATCTGAATGCCTCTAGGGGCAAAGTATAATATGTGGCGAAAAAACAGACTTCAGCATGGGAATCAGCGTCCAAAACTGTACACATGGACAAGTTTTTATGAAAATCTAAGGGGGTCCCCCTTCTCTAAAAAACTTTGAATGCCTCTAGGGGCCAAAGTATAATATGTGGCGAAAAACAGACTTCACCATTGGAATCAGCGTCCAAAACTGTACCCATGGACCAGTTTTTATGAAAATCTAAGGGGGTCCCCCTTCGCCCAAAAAAAACTTTGAATGCCTCTAGGGGCCAAAGTATAATATGTGGCGAAAAACAGACTTCACCATTGGAATCAGCGTCCAAAACTGTACCCATGGACCAGTTTTTATGAAAATCTAAGGGGGTCCCCCCTCCCCAAAAAAATTTGAATGCCTCTAGGGGCCAAAGTATAATATGTGGCGAAAAACAGACTTCACCGTTGGAATCAGCGTCCAAAACTGTACACATGGACCAGTTTTAATGAAAATCTAAGGGGGTCCCCCTTCGCCCAAAAAAAACTTTGAATGCCTCTAGGGGCCAAAGTATAATATGTGGCGAAAAACAGACTCCACCATTGGAATCAGCGTCCAAAACTGTACCCATGGACCAGTTTTTATGAAAATCTAAGGGGGTCCGAATGTGATTCTGAAAGTGAATCTATATGCCTCTAGGGGCAAAGTATAATATGTGGCGAAAAAACAGACTTCACCATGGGAATCAGCGTCCAAAACTGTACACATGGACAAGTTTTTATGAAAATCTAAGGGGGTCCCCCTTCCCCAAAAAAACTTTGAATGCCTCTAGGGGCCAAAGTATAATATGTGGCGAAAAAACAGACTTCACCATTGGAATCAGCGTCCAAAACTGTACCCATGGACCAGTTTTTATGAAAATCTAAGGGGGTCCCTCTTCCCCCAAAAAACTTTGAATGCCTCTAGGGGCCAAAGTATAATATGTGGCGAAAAACAGACTTCACCGTTGGAATCAGCGTCCAAAACTGTACAAATGGACCAGTTTTTATGAAAATCTAAGGGGGTCCCCCTTCGCCCCCCAAAAAATTGAATGCCTCTAGGGGCCAAAGTATAATATGTGGCGAAAAAACAGACTTCACCATTGGAATCAGCGTCCAAAACTGTACCCATGGACCAGTTTTTATGAAAATCTAAGGGGGTCCCCGTCGCCCAAAAAAAACTTTGAATGCCTCTAGGGGCCAAAGTATAATATGTGGCGAAAAACAGACTTCACCATTGGAATCAGCGTCCAAAACTGTACCCATGGACCAGTTTTTATGAAAATCTAAGGGGGTCCCCCTTCCCCAAAAAAACTTTTAATGCATCTAGGGGCCAAAGTATAATATGTGGCGAAAAACAGACTTCACCGTTGGAATCAGCGTCCAAAACTGTACACATGGACCAGTTTTATGAAAATCTAAGGGGGTCCCCCCAAAAAAATTTGAATGCCTCTAGGGGCCAAAGTATAATATGTGGCGAAAAACAGACTTCACCATTGTAATCAGCGTCCAAAACTGTACCCATGGACCAGTTTTTATGAAAATCTAAGGGGTCCCCCTTCCCCCAAAAAACTTTGAATGCCTCTAGGGGCCAAAGTATAATATGTGGCGAAAAACAGACTTCACCGTTGGAATCAGCGTCCAAAACTGTACACATGGACCAGTTTTAATGAAAATCTAAGGGGGTCTCCCTTCGCCCAAAAAAAAACTTTGAATGCCTCTAGGGGCCAAAGTATAATATGTGGCGTAAAACAGACTTCACCATTGGAATCAGCGTCCAAAACTGTACCCATGGACCAGTTTTTATGAAAATCTAAGGGGTCCCCCTTCGCCCAAAAAAAACTTTGAATGCCTCTAGGGGCCAAAGTATAATATGTGGCGAAAAACAGACATCACCGTTGGAATCAGCGTCCAAAACTGTACACATGGACCAGTTTTTATGAAAATCTAAGGAGGTCCCCCTTCGCCCAAAAAAAACTTTGAATGCCTCTAGGGGCCAAAGTATAATATGTGGCGAAAAACAGACTTCACCGTTGGAATCAGCGTCCAAAACTGTACACATGGACCAGTTTTAATGAAAATCTAAGGGGGTCCCCCTTCGCCCAAAAAAAACTTTGAATGCCTCTAGGGGCCAAAGTATAATATGTGGCGAAAAACAGACTTCACCATTGGAATCAGCGTCCAAAACTGTACCCATGGACCAGTTTTTATGAAAATCTAAGGGGGTCCGAATGTGATTCTGAAAGTGAATCTGAATGCCTCTAGGGGCAAAGTATAATATGTGGCGAAAAACAGACTTCACCATGGGAATCAGCGTCCAAAACTGTACACATGGACAAGTTTTTATGAAAATCTAAGGGGGTCCCCCTTCCCCAAAAAACTTTGAATGCCTCTAGGGGCCAAAGTATAACATGTGACGAAAAACAGACTTCACCATTGGAATCAGCGTCCAAAACTGTACACATGGACCAGTTTTTATGAAAATCTAAGGGGGTTTCCCTTCGCCCAAAAAAAACTTTGAATGCCTCTAGGGGCCAAAGTATAATATGTGGCGAAAAACAGACTTCACCATTGGAATCAGCGTCCAAAACTGTACCCATGGACCAGTTTTTATGAAAATCTAAGGGGGTCCCCCTTCCCCAAAAAACTTTGAATGCCTCTAGGGGCCAAAGTATAATATGTGGCGAAAAACAGACTTCACCGTTGGAATCAGCGTCCAAAACTGTACACATGGACCAGTTTTTATGAAAATCTAAGGGGGTCCCCCTTCGCCCCAAAAAAACTTTGAATGCCTCTAGGGGCCAAAGTATAATATGTGGCGAAAAACAGACTTCACCATTGGAATCAGCGTCCAAAACTGTACCCATGGGCCAGTTTTTATGAAAATCTAAGGGGGTCCTCCTTCGCCCAAAAAAAACTTTGAATGCCTCTAGGGGCCAAAGTATAATATGTGGCGAAAAACAGACTTCACCATTGGAATCAGCGTCCAAAACTGTACCCATGGGCCAGTTTTTATGAAAATCTAAGGGGGTCCCCCTTCCCCCAAAAAACTTTGAATGCCTCTAGGGGCCAAAGTATAATATGTGGCGAAAAACAGACTTCACCGTTGGAATCAGCGTCCAAAACTGTACACATGGACCAGTTTTAATGAAAATCTAAGGGGGTCCCCCTTCGCCCCAAAAAAACTTTGAATGCCTCTAGGGGCCAAAGTATAATATGTGGCGAAAAACAGACTTCACCGTTGGAATCAGCCTCCAAAACTGTACCCATGGACCAGTTTTTATGAAAATCTAAGGGGGTCCGAATGTGATTCTGAAAGTGAATCTGAATCTGAGGCTGTCTTGACAGACGTGAAAGGATAGACGAGCAGCTATACGAAAAATCAGCCTTCTAGCTCTAAAAATGTTGAGTGCAGAGCAGAAAGACTGCCTGGGGGGGGGGGGGGTGGCAACCACCCCCCCATGTGCGGGCGAGGGCTAGGGAAACATCATCTCTTCTATAAAACGTGCACTATATGATCATTAAATGAGCAGACTGGAAAGAAATTGTGATGACTCTTTCGGGAGATATAGCCAAAAATGTGTTTTTTTAGTGATTTTTATGTTTTGTTGTCAGATTATGTATCATGGCGTTCTTTTATGGTCCACATTAGGTTAACGACTTTTATGTATTTTGAACAACTATTGTCTAACGCTTATCATGCCGGGTTGGTTCGTGTTAAATGTCTTGCTGGAGTGCAAGGCCTTGTTCTCTGACCGAACTACGTGATGGGGTAAAACGCCCCAGTAGGTCGCGGGGCAAAAAGCCCCTGGGGCGTTTTACCTCATGTGTTGTTCGGGCTACCCACTTTCTAATGTTCGGTAGCTGGCGAACAGTAAGTTTCTATGCCTTTATGTGTATTTTTCTCAGCAACTGGATGGCAAAGGAAGTATTTTGTTTGCATTTGCATTGCAATAATTTATTATTTGGTCTTATGAGGTAGGTGAAAAACCTGCTCATACAATAGTGTCATAGCTGAGCACCTGACAGGATGGAATGTGCTAACTTCAGTGCCGTGCCTCCAGAGGTCTAACGGACCTCCCACATAAGATTTAGCCAACTACCATGTTAAATCTTTAATCTAAAGTATGGGGCTACTTGCCCCAGGCCGTGGGGCGTTTTGCCCTGGGGTTGGGGCAAAATGCCCCATTTGCAGTTGCTTCACAAATCACTTCCTAGCCCTCGCCCGTATTGGTGTTTTTCCAGCCGCGAACGTATAAGGGGGTGGGTCCGTTGGACCCCCCCTTGCCGATTCGCCCCTGATCGAGCTAGAGCTTCGCGGAAAAAACGAGCGTGTTGCCCGTGACGAGAGGAAGCCGATGATACCTAATTTTAAGATCCTAGGTCATTGGTTGACCTTGCAGGTCAGGTCAATGACCCAAAAGTCGGGAAAATCGAGACCTGTTAGAACGTCGTAAAGTGTGGCTGCTATGGGGTTTTTCAGGGCGCTGATCACGAATATCATGTTAGTTTTGATCACAAATGATGTCTTTATGCATTTAGTCTAGGTCGGGTCAGGTCAGGTCAGGTCAACCAGTAGGGGTCTTGCCGGGTATTCCTAGTAGGTGTCAACCGCCTCTGACAGCTTCGTAACATGTTACGAAGGTACCAAAACTACTTCGTAAACGTTCATATGGTTGCTAAATTCGAATTCAGCTCCAAAAACTGGCCTAGAAACATGTAAAACTCGAAAAAGTTAACCGAGGTCACCAAAGGTCAATGACCTGACCTGACCTTCAGGTGACCTTGACACCCACCTAATGCATGGGGGCAACATCATATCACATGTTTGAACGCTTGAAACCAAGAAAAGACTGCAAACGCGCGGCTAATGCGAGCAGACATACGCCGAATCGCGATTCCGGCCAAACATGGTCTCAAAAAGTAGGTCACAGGTCAAAGGTCATTGGGGTCAGGGTCATGAAATTTTCAGGGTAGGTGTAAAATTGATTAACGCGAGGGTACTGAAAGTTTCGTCGCGATCGGCCGCTTTTTACGCGAGTTATTCGCGAAAAACCATGGGGGGGTCCGTTCGACCCCCCCTATACGGGCGAGGGCTAGCTTGGAGTCCGATCATAAGTGGATCAATTTGAGGGGTGCAATTTGAAGTAAAATGTCCAAAGAACGCATTGAGCACAAAGTTAGCCTTCCAGGTGATGTGGGACAAAATTTATGTAGCAAAATAAATTATCTGGGGCGTCTTGCCCCAGGCTACCCTACACGCATATAGGCCTACAAGCGTAGTTCACGTGTAGTTCACGCATACCTACCTAGTTCACTGATATTTGACGAACAGTTCACGAATCAGATACGCATCGGTGTGCGCATTGTACGAACTTGCGCGCTCTCTCTCTCTCTCTCTCTCTCTCTCTCTCTCTCTCTCTCTCTCTCTCTCTCTCTCTCTCTCTCTCTCTCTCTCTCTCTCTCTCTCTCTCTCTCTCTCTCTCTCTCTCTCTCTCTCTCTCTCTCTCTCTCTCTCTCTCTCTCTCTCTCTCTCTCTCTCTCCCTCCCTCCCTCCCTCCCTCCCTCCCTCCCTCCCTCCCTCTCTTTCTCTCTCCTTCGTTCTCTTTTTCTCACTCTTTCTTTTACACGAATCCGCCATAACACGCAATGCATCAGCCTCGAGACATGATGCGAAAATATTTACCCTTTTCTCGACAAACTGATAAGCTCGGTTGAAGTTACATTGCATTTGATTGAAATAATGTGTATTTTATAGGCATATCAATACAATGGCATCACACCAGGGACCGCTCCGTCCTCCTGTTCCGTCCATGAGTCACTTTGCAAGAAGACTTTGATAAGTGCGCGCAGTCTCCTTTGCGGATACATGTGGCATCAGCCTATCACGGTATGTCCTGGGCAAGTTTTTTTTGTGTGTCAAAGCGCTCGTTTAGCTACATAAACAAGGGTTTCGTTACACTGGCCTTGTCATCTTCTTCTTAAACATGAATGCACCTGAGATATGCATATACGCATGTACGCAGAAGTATTTACATTAGGTATTGCGCATAGGTATTAGCCGTCGTTTTACCAATCATATTTTGTTTCACGTCACTTTTGGTGAACCCTCGTCACACAAAGCTTACAAAGTGGCATGTGTCTCACTGGACATAAATGAGCGGATACAACATGAGACCACCCAGCTACTAGTTGCCTTTGCTTCTGCCCTCCTCCGGCTTACCCCATGTCAAAACGACTAGACTCCCTGGACGGTGCCGACTACACATTCGGCGCCGCGCTGTCCGGCGGCCCCTCGGGGCAGTGGCTAATCCACTTGTCGCGGTTCGAATCGCACTGCAGGGTGTTGGGCTTCAGGCAGGGCAAACAGCAGCGGATCAGGTCGCCCACACCCTCTATGGAGGTGTCGACGTTCAGAGACGAGCGCTCTCCCCACTCGTCAACGCAGTAGCAGGTGTCACCCACGCACTGCTCCGGCGCGTAGTTTCCTGTGGGGTAGCGGAATATTGGGAGCAGTCAGATCGCTGGTTAGATAGAAACGAAAAAAACAAGAAGGAGCAGATAATTTGGCACTTGGTAGGTACCACCTATTCACCGTAACATCAGGCAGCTGCCGCATCAGTGGGCTGTTGCCCCGATATTGTATGTTTACCAACATGCAGGCATATATCGACATTGGAGCGTTGTCCGTTAGTGCGCTATACAATGGACAGTCGCCGATTTGGACAGAGTTCGGCTCGGTATCACGATATTGGATCAGTTGGTCGTGAAGTGGACGGCCGGGATAACGACACGATATTATGTTCGTTTTCATATGTCGATGTGCGCTCACCTAGCTGTTATTTTTATTTATTTCTTATGTTTGTTCAAGTCCGTTGCTGATCATTTCTTACCTGTTGTTTCACACTTTACTCTGGAGAACATCTGTGCCACCGGGTCCTTGTCGTTGTGATCCCGGGCACAACCTGGGGAGAAGAGCAAGCGAGAGGTGTTGGTGACAGGCAGCTATGCGCTTCATTACGAAAATAAAAATATGGAATAAAGACGTGGCAAATTCAGACCAGCGAACCATAGAAACGAAATGCATTAATTCCTAAATCCTGAATGCACTGGAAGCTCATGAATTTTAACAATTAACACAAACTACTCTATATCGTAATAGAGTAGTAAATGACTTAAATTAAACTATACTTTTCGAATTTCCTTACAGTAACGCTACTGTAACTAGGGACGGGTATAAAAAAGATTATTTAGGCACAACGTGTCTTATTCATATCACTATAGTCTGGCAAATCTAAGAAAGAACGGATTTAAAGTGCACCGGCCATCGATGCATGTGCACTTATACCATGCGAGCAATTTTCTCTCACAGCTTTTTACACGAATCTCTCCGAACCATACATTTCAAGCACGTGATCAGAACACGTGCTAAATGATTCAGGCGCTTTAACCGCTTTAACCCGCGCCCGGCTGGGGTCCTGGATTTCCACGCCCTGCTGGGGGGGGGGGGGGTGTTTGAACACCCCCCTTCTAACTCGGCTCCTGGGCCACGTAGCGATACGCGGAAGGCGGCGTTCGAAACAGCGCCAAAAATAATGATGAAATTACTTCGGTCACTTTTTTTGGTCAGGTCAAAGGTCAGGTCACCAGAGGTCATTGACGGCAAAATTTCGCCGATTTTCAGGTCGAATGTCGACAATTTCCAGGAAGCCAACGCATAATTCGGGAACCAATAGAGCCATAGCGCCGCGGAAAAGCGCATTCGATAGCCCTATTAACGCCCTTTCTGATTAATTCTCTCAGATTTGACCTAACGTCAACGGTTTTGCCTGCAGGGGGCAAAAACAGTGCAAAAATAGCCGATTTTTTTCGGAAACAGTTTTTCTGCAATTACTTTTGACCCAAGCCTTGCACGAGCTTACTTTTACCGGCATCGTGTTCCTCTCGTCAAGACGCATCGAATGAACTATAACTTGACCTTGAAAGGTCAACTTGAAAATTTGACCTCAGGTCAAGGTCATGACCTGACCTGAAAGGGTCATGTTGCATATCAGTCGATCCGTATCGTCGAGCTGAACACATCTAAAGCGTTTTCATCGCTCTAGCATGCCTCAATCAAAAGTTATTTGCGAAAAACTGTTAGATACCATTCGTGACCTAAGATGACCTCAGGGCATAAACAGGGGTCACGCCCACGGACACCATTTTCATGTTCAGTGTGTCTAAACCACTTGTAATTCAGTGTTTGGGAGTGTTTATAATGTCTTTCGTCCAAAAGAGGCGCATTTCAATTTTCTCTCATTGACTTATAATGGGGAGGTCGCAAAATTGACCTGACCTTAGGTCACCGATATCAAAATTCCTAGATAAACATTTTTATAGATACTGTTACCCTTATCAATCGCTGAAGGTTTCAAAGCGATCGGTCACTCGGTGTAGCTATGGCAGACATTGAAACGTTTTATGAGGTGAGGTCACTTCAAGTGACCTGGTGACCTGACCTTGAATGACCTTGGTCTGAAATTTTCACAATATGTGTAGAATTGATGTATAATAAGGTGTACCAAAAACGGCGGCGCTCCGCGCAGCCATTTTTGAGATATTTGCGAAAAACCACAAGGGGGTGTTCAAACACCCCCTAGCAGGGCGCGGGTTCTCCGTTCTTTCTTAGGTTTGCCAGACTATAGGTGCATACGGAAGTGTGCGCTTGACTGAGTGTAGCGAAATAACTTGCACATACAGTTTGACCCTAGAAAGTAGAAGTCAACTCACGGCAGTTCATGGTGTTGACCTCGTCATGGGAGCTGTCCACCACATACGGCGCAATGGCGTTACCGGCCTTGTCCCGGCAGCGGCACCTGGAACCAGCCGAACGCATAGCTCTGATACACACCACCAACGGAATATAGACTTATTATAAACCAGCTTAGGTGTAAAAGCAGGAACACACATTGATACACATGCAAACACAAACAGCAATATGTTTGTTGGTGTTTTGAGCTATCTCAGACCCGTGCTCTGCACTCCAATGACTGGCGCGGTCTACGAGACCCACATTTGATCCTCGGCGGTGCAGACTTTGGCGCCGTAGCCGCCGTCCGAGTCGCACGTCTGGTACATGTCGGAGGTGGTCATGCCGTGCGCGCTCAGCAGCTTCACCATCTCCGATGCCACCACGTTCATGGACTCACACAGACGGTTGTAGTCGCCGGGGAAGTAGGTGCTGCTGTCTGCCGGCGCAGGCGGGATTGGAATGGGATCTGTCATCAGCTCTGCTGACTTGGTAGATATCTTTGTGAACCTTTGAAAATGTATGCAGATATGTAGTGTCAACAGATGAATCTGAGTAAGGCACGTTCACAGCCAAGAAAGCATGAGTGCCTAAACGACAAACGTTAACTTTTGTTCTTGAATACACCACTTCATCATAGTTCTTCTCGTGAAATAAAAGAAGCAGACATGGGCATGGATCCCAGACGACCAAATACGAAAATCGAGATGACCACTAGGTTAGTGGTCTTTAAACGTGAAATTATGCTGGGAAACATGGGTAACAGATGCCTCTCAACAATGAACAAACCAACTATTTTTAATTCCCTCAGAGTTTACAGTTTTGAGAAAATCCATCAAGATTCATCTTGGATCCATGATCACGAGCCATGGATCCGAGATGGATATTGAGGGATTTTTCTCAGAGCTGTTAACTCTGAAGGAATGCACAATAGTTGGTTCATTGGGAGGCTTCTATTAGCCATGTTTTCCACCATAATTTCATGCTTGAAGACCGTCAATCTAATGGCCATCTCGATTTTCGTGATTGGTAGTCTGGGATCCATGCCCATGTCTGAAAAGAAGTACGTTGAGAAAAAGACGATCAAATGCAGCTCAGTAGCCTCTTCAATGTAAGTACATACGCCAGTCGTATATACATAGCCACTTACAGCAGGGCAGTCCCTTCCACATGTCACGTGCCACGGTGGCGCCGTACGGCTGCGCCGTGGTCGAGTTGACGCAGAAGCACACGTCCTGGTCGCACTGCAGCGGCTCGTAGTTGCCGTTGGCCATGCA
The DNA here is from genome assembly GCF_019059575.1 of Amphibalanus amphitrite. NCBI lineage: Eukaryota > Metazoa > Arthropoda > Thecostraca > Balanomorpha > Balanidae > Amphibalanus > Amphibalanus amphitrite. Next base: position 503,425 of record NW_024881955.1, on the reverse strand, counting down.
GTGCAGGGTGATGTCCTTCCGTCCTTCCGCCTTCAGCTGCTCCACTCTCCTGGAGCAGGCTGAACGGGCCAGGAGGGCCAGAGGTCAGTGACGAGGGAGAAGAGATATAAGATAGATAGATATATCGAGATAGAGAGAGAGAGAGAGAGAGAGAGAGAGAGAGAGAGAGAGAGAGAGAGAGAGAGAGAGAGAGAGAGAGAGAGAGAGAGAGAGAGAGAGAGAGAGAGTCGTATAAAATAAAAAGAATTACGTTCTCAACAATTCATGTTTTCTATACCCACTACACAGATATGCAAAAACTACATGCGAGAAACGGTTTAAATCTGTCGCAGACGTCGCTATTTGGCATTCCTGGCTGACGGAGTGTCGGTGCATTAGTCCGCTGTGAATGTTTCCCGGCGCCGACAACCGACAGGAGGGAACGCAAATAGCCCAGAAGGCGTCTGGTAAATACAAATAGCCCATACCAGTCCGACATGTGTTGTGTGGATTTCTAGTGTCGAGACTTGAAAACGGACAGTGATAGTGAATATTCAGGACGTTCGGGGATGGCCTACTCGCATGTAGAGTGTGTTTGGGGTTGCGGGAACAGATGGCTGCCACCTGTGGGCATCACAGCCACCGCCGGCACCGCTGGCAGCTGGCAGGAGGGGTATAGTAAGGAGGCAAAAAGATGGAAAGAAGTAAGTAGGCTGGCAAGGACGAAAAGATGGACCTTTGTGTGCCCACGCCCATTCCACTCATTCCAGTAAGTATCGTCATTCCAAGTAACTGGTACAACATTTGTGCCGTATCTTCCCGACCTGTCTCTCTCCTCAGCCTGTCCTAATCCCTCTCTGCTTTTATCCCCCCCCCACCATCTCCCTCTATCCCCTTTCTCCCTCCCACAACCCTCCTCCCACATACCGCAGTTCATTTTGTCCTTCTCGGTGGCCAGATCTCGTCCGTTGGTGCGGTTGCCAATCTCGTTGACGCAGAAGCAGTACATGAAGCTCCCCGGCCGCGTCTGGCACTGGACGGCCGCGAACGTGCCGTCGGCCTCGCAGCGCGGCTCGTACAGGTACGTCTTTACGTCGAGTCCCTCAGTGCGGTACGTGTGCAGCGCCTTCTGACACTCTGTGGGCGCGGGTCCCAGCTGACAGTGGCCCTGCGAGCCGCACTCGAGGCCGGCCGCGCACTCCGGGGTGTCGACCAGTGCGCGGCCCGACACCATGTTCACCGAGTACCGCTCCGAGTCGGGGGTGTCCTCCGGCGCACTGCACTCTTCATCCAGACCTGCCGGACCGCGCGGCGTTAGTTTTTTATTGGTGTATGTATGTAGCTGTTTACCGGCGGACATTGTACACAGATATTTCGCTTCATGGCTCCAAATACCTACAAGTACCCTAGCCGTTAACGGGCGTAGCCCAAACATGTATCGGTAAGTATCGTGGCCCAAACCGTGTATTTTTTAATGCGGCACTTCTTACCTTTGTATCTGACGCAGGCGCCGCAGAGCGAGCAGCCGAGGCGTGGGATGTTCTCCTTGAAGAGGTAGCCGCTGGGGCACTGGCCGTCCTCGAAGCCGCCCTCGCACAGTGTCTGGTCGCTGAGCGTGCTGGGACAGGTAGTCACTGCGTCCGCTGACGGCAGCGGCGTCAGCAACGTCAGCGCCAGCGTCACCAGCAGTCCTACACCGGCCATCGCGGGACCGACCTCAGCCTGCGCCAGACGACCTTCTCCCTGCTGCAGCCCGAACCGCCTCCGGCTCAGAACTGGACCTCCCTGTGCAACACTCAGCACCACAGGACCGCAGGACCACCCTCACAGCACCGCAGGACCACCCTCACAGGCACCCACCGGTACCCCACCGTCAGTCCGGCTCGTCTCTGTCTGATATCCGTTTGCCTCCACTCGGCGCCCGGTTGGACCCGATAGAAGGCGGCCCTGGCGGTATCACGGCACCGCTGATCCCCGGATCCGGCCCAAATCAGCGCCGATATAGGCCGCCATGACGTCACAAAGATAGGCGCCACGATAGAGAGTGGCATCAGTGTATCGGAGTGATGAACAACTACTAAGAGACAGACCCATATCCCAGCGATAAGAGATGTAGTGGAGAGGTCAACCGCTACTGTACTGGTCCCTCTCTTCCCTGCCCTGTCGACCACTGCTGTTTTATCGGGCAGATGTGGGATGAGCCGCTACTTAGAGTCTCCTCTCTGTGTGCTAACTCGCGCACCGTGAGTCACCTATGGACTCAGAAGGACCTGCCAAATCGAATGATATGTGGCACGACCTCCTTTGACCAGCTTCGTGACATGAGTAGCTTTGACCTGACTTTGACCTGAGGTTAACACCGTAAGCTGACCAATCCCGAATGGAAAATACTCGGACACTCGACGCGCATGAGCGTGATGAACACGATGCTACCAAAAACGGCTCTGCGACCATTTTTTTGCGAAGCTATTGACCACAAATAAAAACTTTGCCTTTGGGGCATTTATTCTCACTTCAGAATTCAACGGTTTTTTTTTAATATTTTTGTTGCCCGACCCGGGCTTTTGTCGTTAGTAGCACACATTCATACTGGGTTAGTACACTATATACACGGCAGTGGTACGAAGCGTTTTCGGCACCCGCTACGCGGGACAGCCTTGACCGCACGCTTCCTGTCACGCACCCCAGGTGGCACCGCACTGGTGCGCACGCTGGGGCTATCCCGATTTCTCGGGCCCGGCAGGTCAGAGGGCTGCTCCTGGACATGAAGCGAGACCGTGCCCTCGGGACATGTCACCGGACCGAAGGATCCGTTTAAAGGCGGATCAGGCCCGTGTACCTGCGGCCGGGGGCGCTGGCTGGCACAGCGGTAATCCCCATGACCGAGCGAACACTCCCCAGTTACTGCCATCTCCTGGGTAGGAGCCGGCCGAGGAAAACGCTGCCAGAGGTCAGCTTTGATCCAAGGACCTCCCACACCAAACGTGAACGCACTTGCCAACTGCGCCACAAGGGTGGTTTGCGCCACAAGGGTGGTTAGAATTCAACGGTTGACATGATAACTTAAATTTGCTTAAGTACATACTGTTTGTCGCGTCTCGTATCGGTGCATGCCGGATGCGCTCGCTTTTTTGCAAAGTTCTATAGAATAGAGTTTTGCATCTTTTTTACAGTTTAGCTCTATAAAGAGCGAAATGACGAGGAGAGGCTCCAGCAACCCTCGGTACAAACAACCCCAATAATACATAGATCATCGGTTACACCACTTACCGCAAATTATTTAACGTCATTCACGTAATTATATACGTATAAAAATAAATAGAAAAAGCTATTTATTTAACGCTATATTTATTTAAGAAGCTATACCTATCATGTAATGAGTTTGGGACCATGATCGGAAATCCTCCCAATTTACTCTTTTCTGTCGATTTAAGTACTATACCTATGTATGTGTATATTTTTGCAGTATATAAGTGCAATACAGTGAACTGTATCTGAACAGTTAGTGATCGGAAACCTTTTATAATTTTCTCCCACGTCCTCTGACGTCACCGTTTGGGACGGAGTGTGATTGGCGGAGAGGTCGGGGGCGGAGTCGGAGTCGTCTTGGCGTGCCGGGACGTCCGGCGGTCAGTCGGGGTGAGACGCGCCGGTCACCGAGGCGGGACGGCCGGGGACGCCGCTCAGGTGAGGCGCCGGCACGACACCGCGCTACCGCCGGGACGATTTTTGGCTCAATTGCTATATAATATTTTTTTGTCAATGCCTTTTTTCTTTTTGAAAAATTGAAGTGGTAATGACCGGACAGCCGCCTTTTGGGTCGGCTCACGACGAGCCAGGGCGAGTATGAGTCCTGAACGTGCGGAAGTGAGAAGTGGTAGGTACAGGTCTCGCGGGTTTTAACGGTAGGTTTTGCACCTAGAAAATTTAGTGTACTTCAGGCTATATCTTCGTCGTCTTAAGCTTTTAAGTGTTGAAGATGCGATTGACTTGTTGGGTAACAAGCCGGCCATGGTCGTGTAAAATGGCTTCATCGTAGATCTATTAGTTTCTGAGATATAACCGGAAATGTAAAAGTGCAAAACCTACCGCTTAATCTCGCGAGGCCTGTACATACCCCCAGCTGACTTGTGCGGGTCACCATAAACTCGTCAACCGAACCATTTTCTAATTATCTCCCACCCAATGAAACTGGTACAAAATTTTCATATTGTTTTAATCAAAATTTGAACAGCTTAGGGCGGCAATATTTACTTACAAAATTTCTTTGCTTCATGGTGTTCTATAAGATGAAGTTTCGAATCTTTCGAAGTTTCGAAGTTTCGAAATCGAGGTTTCGAAACAAAATAGATAGACCAACGCCAAATAGGCTATTGAAGGTTAAACAAATAATGTATTTGGGTGCCCCACGCGCTACATGCCGAGAGCCAAATCAGGTAGGTACGACAAAACTGTTCCACTTGTATGCAGCTGCCACTAATTGGTCCGATTGCACTGAAACTTTGTCTTTCGTTGGGAAGCCTTTTCGGGAAAATTACATTGTCACGAATGTGGTGTCACATGCTCACGTGCAGGAACCGTTTATTCATCTCAAGAACAGATGGACCGATTATGCTTAGAGTACCCCGTTAGGAGCCGGCTAGAGAAGCCCGCACAAACCAGAAAGGTGACTTATCTTGAATATGCGCACATGCAGAGCTTACCACTGGCGGGTTTGATTGGGTCAGGGTGATCCATTTGAAATACTCACTTCACAGGCGGCGTCCTAAATTAACCCGCGTCCCGTAGGGCTATCGGCAGACCCTACCATCCGTAGGGGAGGGGGGTGGGGGCATTCCGGTCCCCCTAAGATCTCGGAAGATTACCAGCCGATTTTCAAAATTTAAACGGCGTTCGATAGCCCCACCGGGGAACTACCTTGTCACACAATTTCATTGACCTCAGCCCAACCGATGACGTCACAGGTCAGGTCAAAGGCCGCATTTTCACAGTTTAAAAACATTTCAAGAGATGCGTTGTAAAATCGAGTAAAAGGCATGCTATTAAAAATCATCGATGGATAATTGTTCGTCAAACACATATTTTGCCATCTGAGGTCACTGAGCCGGGTTAGGTCACAGAGGTCAGGTCACTGAGGGTTAATATGAAAGTGTCATGTGATACATGATTTATGGTCCATTTTACATGACAAATGCGATTATGTGGGTCAGGCGACCTTTGGGGCCAATTAACCTGCGCCCCGTTGAGGTCTGGCAGGTTCCACGTCCTGTTGGGGGGGGGGGGGGGAGGGCAAAGGGCCCCCCGGAACCAATAGCCGGATCGGAAAAATTCAAACGGCGTTCGAAAGAGCTCATCGAGATGCATAAGATAGGATATCGATGACTTTGATATTAGACCTGTGACGTCACAGGGAGGTCAAACAAGGTCAAATCAGTCAAATTTGCAATGACTTCAAGTCGATCATAAAAATGAAATCTAAGTTTTCAAAATGAGTCTGGATATGATGTATGTGATAGATCTGGCATGTGGATGGTCAACTGAGTGGATGATCTGTGACGTCACATCAGGGGTCAGCCTCAACCAATCAGTAAACACATTCGTGAATTGTAAGGAAAGGCATGTTAAATTGTTAATGTTCGAGTCTTTATGAAGACATGTCATATATGTGCAGCCATAGAAACCTCCCTGACCATTTTACTTGGACCTATGACGTCACAGGAAGTTCATACGAGGTCAAACTGTACCGGTTTACAACACAAGCAATTTTTTACGTAAAAGTGACTTTACTCACGTAAAAGATCATTTTCAGTCAGCAATAGGTTGATAAGAATCAAAAATATTACTCCTGAGTCCTGACTGATTTCAAGCACAAATACAAATATTGTGACGTCATGTAAGAACAGTATCTACTTTTTCAGTCCTTCAAATGGCTATATCTAAGGCAGTTTTAGAGATACTTGGTTAATTTTTGGCATGTGTAAGGCCAGTAAGGGGTTCTCTAACATATATTCCGGTTTTTGAAAAGTTTCCCAAATTAAAAAAGGATATCTCAAGAAATCTAAATTTTGAGTTAGAAAATCCCTAGATCTAGGAATTTTTATAGTTGAGAAATTTCGAGATAGCCATTTTGTTTGCCATGCTTTTTCGTTGCCATGCGTTTTGATTGAGTTTGATTGAAATTGAGTCGCATGCCATGCCATGCGACTCAATTTTTGAGTCGCTAAATTGAAACCCTGATTTTTTGCGATTTATCCCCGTGAACAACTTTTTCGACGAAAAATCACCGAACATGACCTCAGTCTGACCTCTATAGCTCGTGACCTGAGATGACCTGGGACCTATTTTTTCCGAAGTTGTGTAAAATTGATGTCCGGAGAGGTACTGAAAGTTTTAAGTCGAAATTCGTAGCTGTTTCTGAGTTATCTGCGAAAACCCACAGGGGGGGGGGGGGGGCGGGCTTTGGGCCCTCTCAACGGGTCGCGGGTTAAGGTTATGTTCTGGTGAAGGTCAGGCCAACCGCCAAAGTCAGCTCAAATTAGTTCAAATTTGAAAGTTGATATTCTTGCATAAAATGGGCATTGATTCGATGCAGCTCGTCACGGGGAGTCTAATGGTGGTCTTTGTTTTGCGTTATGTGGTCTAGAATTGTTCACAATTGAGTTTGAAAATTCAACGTCATCAATTTTAAACAGTTTTTCTCGCTATAACTTTGCCAAAAAAAGAGGCATCGATCTCAAATTTGGTATGTGGATAGAAGGTGGTAGGCACTATCATATATATTCCGTTTTTTGGAAATTCTATTTTGTTTCAGATTTCTGGGAAAATATAGGTATAAACAAAAATTGTTTTTGATTTTTGGGGGTTAAAATCCAAAAATTTCGAAAATCCGAGATAGCAGTTGTATAGACTTGTTAACCCTCGCATGTGTGCGGCGTTTGCCAGCTTTTAATGTGTAGGGGGGGGGGGTCGGTTGGACCCCCCTTGCCGTTTGGCCCCTGATTGAGCTAGAGCTTCGCGGAAAAAACGAGCGTGTTGCCCGTGACGAGAGGAAGCCGATGATACCCAATTTTAAGGTCCTAGGTCATTGGTTGACCTTCTAGGCCAGGTCAATGACCCAAAGTCGGGAAAATCGGGACCTATTAGAAAGTCGTAAAGTGTGGCTGCTAAGGGGTTTTTCGGGGTGCTGATCACGAATATCGTGTTAGTTTTGATCACAGATGATGTCTTTAAGCATTTAGACCAGGTCGGGTCAGGTCAGGTCAGGTCAACCAGTAGGGGTTGTGACGGGTATTCGTAGTACGTGTCAACCGCCTCTGACAGCTTCGTAACATGCTACGAAGGCACCAAAACTACTTCGTAAATGTTCAAATGGTTGCTAAATTCGAATTCAGCTCCAAAAACTAGCCTAGAAACATGTAAAACTCGAAAAAGTGAACCGAGGTCACCCGAGGTCACCAAAGGTCAATGACCTGACCTGACCTTCAGGTGACCTTGACACCCACCCTAATGCATGGGAGCAACATCAACTCACATGTTTGAGCGTTTGAAACCACGAAAAGCTTGCAAACGCGCGGCTAATGCGAGCCGACATATACGCGGAATCGCGATTCCGGCCAAACATGGTCTCGGAAAAGAGGTCACAGGTCAAAGGTCATTTGAGTCAGGGCCATGAAATTTTCAGGGTAGGTGTAAAATTTATCAATGCGAGGGTACTGAAAGTTTCGTTGCGATCGGCTGCTTTTTACGCGAGTTATTTGCGAAAAACCATGGAGGGGGGTCCATCCGACCCCCCTACACATGCGAGGGTTAATTAATTATACACCTTTCACGTCTGAACATATTTCTTTATCTTCACAGCTGTAGGCCTGACAGCTCTTCCCGTAAAACCTTTTTTGGGCCGAAAATGGCAGAACATGACGTCATTCTGACGTCATTTGCGGCCAGCTTATCATAGTCTCTGTTGGTCACAATGTGTTAAATGGGTGCCCGGAGGAGTCCTGAAAGTTTAGTGACGATATCTGCAGTCGTTTAGGAGATATCAACGGAAAAGGACAGGGGGCCGTTTCGCCCCCCCCCCCCTACACTGAAAAAAAAGTCAGCCAAATTTTGGTCTCAGAGACCAGAAAGCGGTCTTTTTTCCCCTATTCAAATCAGACCACACTTTTTGAGCCATTCTGCGCGGTCTTTCTGAAACCCTTTTAGAGAGCTTAGAAACCGGTCTCGCGAAACCATTCAGTGGTCTCACGGAGAAACAAAACTGGTCTCCAAAATGCTCAAAGTGTGTTCTCTTTTGAAACTCTGAGCAGGATGAAACCACGTTCTGGTTTACGATAATACCGCTGGACTGTCTCAACATCAGCCACCATTGGATTAGACCAGAAAATGGTCTCATAGAAGAACTCAAGCCATTCTCGTTACGAGCCTTCTTTCTGGACCCTCGAATGTAGCCGCGCAGCCCCGCCCTGCCGCGCGGCCATCCGCCCAAAATACAACCATGTTTTCTTCTCAAAATGTATTAGTCTCGTATTAGTCACGTCGTGCCGCGCGCTGCCGGCCCGGTCGACACTGGTCCAGGCCCTCTCAAACACAAATTTCAGTGCAGTAGCATATATTCGGAGACAATTGACAGTCCCGTCGTGCCTCGCGCTGCCGACCCGGTCACAAAAGGCCCAAGCCCTCTCAAACACAAAGCTAGTTCATGCAGTAGCAATGGGCGCGGCGAAAGCAGTCGCGTCGTGCCGCGCTGCAGTCCCCAACCAAAGAACACTCGTCACTCACCCCGGCCGCCGCTACACCGTGGTGGACGCGCGGTTGTGCGAAACGTCTTCTCCTAGAGAGCGAAATTCCTCGGCCGCCACTGTGACTCTTGGTTCTTCAATTTGTAGAGGTCGGGAAGATCGTTACCTTCTTCAGAAGCCGAAGTCACTATGACATCTGCCCTTCCAATCTTGATTTCAACGAAATCTTACTGTAGCGAAAGATTAAAAGATCTCTGACCATGACTGATGAGCAAGTGTGTTGTTTCCTCTGTTATCATGCACAATATTTTATATATGGCTAAAGAATGTCTCTACTTATAACAATATAACTCCAAGCGCAGCGCACACCAACGCACACAATTTGCAAATGGCGCCTGACAATGCGCTGTATGTAAACAAGTCCAGAGACTGCACTGATCTGAAACCACCACGCTGCCTCACACCGACGCAGGATATGAGATGAGACCGGCAAACATTCTCACGGTTAGTCCTAAAAAGAGTCGCACCCATGATGCTTCAAACGCTGTTCAAAACGAGACCAACTATCAGGCTTGTCAAACAGGAGACTCGGACAGCCCTAATAAATGAGGTCAAGCAAGCACCATTTCACTATATAGACCACCTCGTGGTTTCACATGAAACCCAATCCGTAACCATTCTCATTTTGTTTTTTCAGTGTACGGGGAGCGGGTTAATAGGAAAAAAGCTTAGCTTAATACAGCAACGCATAGCAAAATCCCAATGGTTGTAAAATCTGACGAGTTTAGAAAATTCGAGTATATGTGTCGGAGCATACCTATCCCGATGCAGTGTTCTTGAGTACTGACCACATTTCCAGCAAACATCAAAAATAATTATTTATGGGCTAAGACATGCGAGGTTAAGCTGCGATAGACCTGCTGCGAAATCCATTCATATGTATATATCCATCCATCCATAGATCAGCTGCGAAATCCATTCCTTAGGAACCATTATCGCATCGCATTAAAGTGCCCTTCCCACCTTAATTAACATTAGTTTTGAGTTGAGATAGCCACATTGGTGGCCATGGCCTGCAAATACCGGTTTGGGCACTCACAATATCGAAAAATGCTTTAATTCGGAGATATGGAATAGCACGCAGCGGTATATGCTGTTTTGCGCGCAACAAGTGCCGCACTTTCAAATTAAGTCGCTATAATAGGAACAGCGAATATCCCAAAAAGTAAACAAAAGTAAAAGCCTACTATCATGAAAACCAGTGAATATTTGTCGGTGAAATTTGGTAGCTAATCATTTTTTATCTCTCCGAACCAAGGGACATCACTTTTATGCCGATTCATTAACTTTTTGAAGGTGGGAGGGACTTTAACGGACTTTGTTATTTCATATTTATTGTAGCTACAATATTGAGCTTCAAACGCAATTGACATATTTCATCACACTGCATACGTTCCCAGGGACGTGCTGCAAGCTCGGAAGTCCGTTACTAAATTGTCTCTTCTCTGCTGTATCGCGTGTCTCAATCATTAGGTACATTCCTATGGATACTTAGCGAGCGCACAGATTCAAGTCTAATAGGTGCATTGCGCCGTGTTTACATAGTCATCTGCCTAGGTAATAAGATAATGACCAGCAATTTGGTGAGATCAGCTTCCGTTTTTAGCGGCAGAATATACACCTGCCGTTTTCTTGCTTTGCATATATTCACACACTGATTGACATTTCCGTAGCCAAAATTGTTGCACTTTAACTCACTTAAACTCATTATACCTATGAATGTATATCGTATACTCCTTGATATCCTATACCTGGTCTGCAGTGCTATCAAGGCTTCTTGTTCTTATTATTCCGCTATGGCGATGAAGCCTATAGGGTCGGGGCAGGTGGCTCATAATGATTTATCTTTTTCGTTTAATCCGGCACCGCCTGGGCTATTTCCGTACCCACGACAGCCTGGGGGGGGGGGTCGGATCCGACCCCCTCCCCTGTTATCTCGAGAACCAATGGTCGTATCGAGCCCCGCGAGGCGGCGTTCGAAAGGTCTCTACGAGACCTTCCCAAAGCACTCTTAAGATTTTAAGATTGAGGTCAACTTTCGGGTCAAGGTCAGGTCAAAGGTCAAATTCTGGTGTTTTGCATGATTAGGCTTACGGACAGCGGAATCGATAGCTGCTGCTCGAAACTCACCAAAAATGACCTCAAAGACCTAGTGAAGGTACCATGTGCGTATAGGGGTCATATTAAGTACGGGTCAAGGTCAGGTCAGGTCACGAAAGGTCACGGTTTTCACTTTCTACTACATGGGAGTGCGACACATGTTTTATGGCTTATTTTTCACGCCGAATCCGATGGTAATGGTAATATGTGACCCCAAGTCACTGTGCTGGTGATAAATGTGCATTGAAAGCATAAAAAATCGTTTATACCATACATAACTAAACGAGGGCTAAGAAAAAAGGTCAATTTTTCAACTTTTTATTTTTGACACAAAAATGCACTTTTCTATAGTCTGTTCCATATCAACCTTGCAGTCGGAGTTTCTTCGGCAGATCGCTGCTCTGTTCAAGAATTTGCGTCTTAAAATGTAAGAGCTGTATATACAGAAATCACGCACTGCTTTCAGCAGGGCACTTCGGCTGCAAACTTGAAACGGAACAGAGTATAGACGAGCGTTGTCCAAGGAATTTAGTGGTGCCATTTGTTTTTACATGCGATTTTCAGAAGTGCCTCTAATTCACGAAAATGCTTATGACGTCACCATGCCCTATGCATGTTGGAGCTATTTTTGCAATTTGGGGGTCAAAAATCAAGATAGAAAGTTGAAATTTGGGACATCTAATGTTCTAATAGAGCTCTATAACATATATTCCGTTTTTTTTTTGGAAATTCTCAAAATGTTGGATTTTATTAGCTGTTAAATATATATATTTTTTAATTTTTAGGGGTGAAAAACGCATTTTATTGAAAATCCGAGATAGCCATTTTAAAGAACTCGTTGAGCTACTTCATGTCCTTAATTTGCAATTTGCTCTAAACCTTGATTTTTGGCGATTTTTTTTAACATTTACCACTTTTTGACTGAAAACGTCATGTAGTTACAACACTAAAATCGATATATCTCAATTTTTTTTTGAGGAGACGTCAAATTGATGGAGGAGAAGGTATGCCAAGTTTCAAGTTGATAGCGTAAGCGGTTCATGAGTTATTCAAGAAAAACGGAGGGGGGGTTGTATCCGACCCTCCCCCCAGGCGGTCGCGGGTTAAAGACCAGGCGAACTTCTTATGAAAGTAGAGAAGTCCTTACTAACCTCGTTTAGATACATAGGCGGATCCAGAAAGGCGGTCGACACTGCGGGTGGGGCATAACCCCCGAAAAAGCATCTCCCAATTTACAAACTCCTTGGATTTCGATTCTTTATGCACTGCTGTACCGTTTTACGGAAATATACCATTTTTGACATGGATTTGGGAATTGAAATAGCCTTTAATAGTTCAGGAGCTGAGAGTCAGACTTGCCACAAATCTGAAGTTTTTACTCCCCAACGATCATCTTAGCCAAAGATTTGTCGGTCTTAGTACCGACATCATTCCTCTACGGCTCCCCTAGTACGGAAAAATTCCAAGATTGCAGCCCCTGTGACAGAGGCCAATCGTCAGCCAATCAGTATGCGGCTGGTTTGAACTAGGTAATGTGATTGGTCAACGTGTAATCAGCTTCCGCTGCGACCAATATCTAGCATCTTCCAAATATGGAAACAATTTTTTCTGTATGAAAATATTTTAAAAATTCATTTTGTTAATATTTAATATTTTCTCTTTTGATCATTTTAAGCATGGAAAATAATAAAACTGAAGCAAAAAACAAATTTCAAAAAAGTAGTAAGTAGGTATGATGCCTTGAAAGCAAGATTTTCCTGATAATTTGTTTTTATATCCTTTCTATTAAAAAACGACAAATTGTAATCGTTTTCGGGCGCTGAGAGTCCCCTCCACTCCCCGCCGGATCCGCCCTTGGATCCGCCAGTGTTGGAAAAGTCACATGGTTCTAGTGAATCATGATTTATGAAAAAAATAAGGGAAATAAATGCCTATATCTTTTAAAGATAAGGCAAACACCTATATTGTTAATGAAAAAGTACGATCGGTAAGTGAATCAACATACCTAAATCGTTTTTTTATGAGGAATAATAGCGCTTATGTTTTCCGTGGTTCATTGTTGCTAGTGACAGCTATGCTGCAACGTCCACAGTCCGCTCCCGACCAGTGATGACGTCATCATTTCGGGGCGCGCTGACGCCGTGTGGCGTGGCGCCGCTGCTGCTGGCGGTCGGCGTGGCCGCGCTGGTGACGTCAGCCGCCTCCAGCAGCGACGCCGACAAGCGCTTCGACTGCAGCGTCTTCTGCAAGTCCACCGGCTTCAGCGGCGTGGTCGGCGGCTGTCGCTGCAGCTTCACCTTGTTCACCTCCAAACGCGCCTACATGTGAGTGCCCATAGTCAAACTCGGGCCGGGTGAGCGAAGCCTTTGTAATTCGTTCGGGATCTCGAACTTACAGCGCGCGGTTACAGGTACTGCTCAATGCACATCATAGTTAGGTCTACAACTTGCCGTAAGCAGAAAATGAAAACTTTGACGAAACTGCATTAGCCTGACGTCTTTCAGCGTGGTTGGTGACAGGCCGCTATGCGTTTCGGGAATACCTATTTTCAAAATAAGATAAGAGGATTCTGGATCGTCCACTGGTGGATTCAGCACACCTATTGAGTTGTTTGACTTTTGTGCAAAGACGTGCTTGCTATTTTCGTTAGACAAAGTGAGACGTAATTGGATTCTGAGACTTCTAAATGTCTCCCGGTCATTTCTAGCGCGCCACTAAGGTGATTTCATCAGCCCGTCTCGTATAGAATCAGCCCCTTCCTGTTTTAGCTCGGTCGTTCTCAGCCTTAATGGAAGCATAAAACATTCAGCATCCACACGATGGTCGCCATCCCGTGAATTCGGTTGTCGCTATTATAACCGGATCGCGTCAATAGCAGACGATAGTTAATGATAAAAACAGAACAGAAGTGAATAAGGATAACGTTAGATGTTTGCATCTGATTCATATTTCTGCCACATTTCGTTCTCTGCAGCCGTTGCTGAACGGTCCACCCGCTGGTTTCAGGCCGGGCTCCCACCACCACCTGCGCGCCCCTGGACGCTCCGACGACCTCAGTCTGCTGGGTCGGATCTTTGGGCGTCGCCTGCGCCGGCCCGCGGATGACGTCCCTCTGCGGCCGTCCAGCCGAACAGCGCATCTAGTCGACAACGACGGCATGACGGCGTACGGCGCCAGCTATCAGTGACTGGCCGCTCCGCGCCGCCGCCGCGGCGTCAGCGAGCGTCATCGACTGTCATCGAGCGTCATCGAGTGTCAGATGGCGTCGTCGGCGCTCAGATCCAGTTTAGGCGGTTTATTGCTACATGACAGGGTTAAAATTAGTTGAATTCTTACGCTATCCCCAACATTGCGCAATGCTTGAAGAAGGTTGAGGCTGGTCTTCCCAAGCTTTGCCAAATTGTCTTTTCGTTGTTTTTCACGACATTCTCTCAAACATTGCAGTGAATGACGCGTGCTCGACCGTCTTCTGGCTGATTTCTGATGGCAACTCGTGTGCTATGTGCGGGATGGGCCCCATTTGGTTCATACAGGTGTATGTGCACAGGTGGTGACAGGCCCCTGACTAGCTGACACGATGTAGCGTGTGACTTCGTGGCTCGCCGGCTCGTAAATACCTCGCCCCCTGGGACCGTGGCTGGTCGGACTGGCTGGCGTTCACAGTTAGGATACATCAGTCGCACACGGGCGCGGTTTGGTTCGCTCGCATCTCCATCCCGTGAGCTTTTGTTCGTGTCCGTAGCGACTGGAGGACTGGCTATAAAAGTGTCTTAGCGTATCCATATGAAGTTGGGGAATCATGTCTGTTTATGTTAGGTGTCATGAAGAAAATGGTCACAAAAATTCAGTATCATCAGAATTGACCTTACCCTCAATGTGTCCTTATCTGTGATGTGTGATGACTAGATATAATTTATGTCATGTAATATGATTGCATGTTGCTCTGCGGTGTTATAGAATATGAAATAAGACGACGGATAATCATTTACAGAGCATACCTGATCCTGGTTTAGCATTGCTAACGCACTTCGATGAAATGCCTCCTCTCAAAATTTTTGTGCTGTGTGAAATGCGAATCCTTCTACTGATAATGTTGCCTGGTATCAGGTATACTTGCTGTCTTCCCTCGACTTTGTATGACTTGGTTGGTAAACCAAGTCTTGGTTTATAAAAAAAAATTGGTAAGGATGCATTGAATACAAGGTCAAGCATACTGGTGCATTTATGAACTACCTACGCTCTTATTAAATACGGTTGAATGAATGCTATTCTGTTGTATGTATCTGGCTGCGGCTGGTTAAACAATGCAACAAATTCAACCACCATCGTTGCAAGGAAATATTTGCATTGGTTGAATAATTGATGTTCTTCCTGCTGCTTTCATTTTTATCTTAACACACGAAGCGAAACGGCCATGTTTCGAAGGTATTCATTCATATCTTGCGGCCCGTGAACATGCACGTGGTGTTTGTTTTCACTAAGGATACTCATAGAAATAAAGTAGTACTCCGAGAAAGGGAGAAACTTCTCCCCGCAAGAGCTATAAAACCATTCTCGTGTCAGCAACCCCATGTTACCTGTTGCCAATAAATCGACTCGAGGTGCCAATATCACTGGAACATGTGAAACGGCAACTTTGGAAGAATAACGAACTTGAATCGAGCGAACCAGGCTAAGAAAGACGAATGTCGTCCTCAGCAAAATACTCCGGTTGCACGCCATATCTGTAAGAATTTAGGCACACCATCAGGTCAGCAACAGCATTTAATTTCAACACGGTCATTAACCCTCACCCGCACATGGGGGGGGGGGGTTGCCACCCCCCGGTAGTCTTTCTGCTATGCACTCAACATTTTTAGAGCTAGAAACCTGATTTTTCGTAAAAGCTGCTCATCTATCCTTTCTTGATGGCCACTGAAAATTTCAAGTTTCTGTGGTTTTTGGTTTCGGAGATATGACCTTGTTTTTCAGGTCATGTCATGACCCAAATGACCAATTCTCAACATCTTGCGTTGGCTGTGGGCCTTGTGAGTTTTTGACACCTTGATTTCGGCCTTTTTTGCCAGTCTTACCTCCCACCTATAGGTATCATGGGACATGTTGTTCGACGATGCACAGATGTCAAGGTCAGGGCCAAGGTCAACCTAGGTCATCTAAAATAATTGTGTTTTAGGCAAGCTGAACTTACTTTTCGTTGAAGTTTTTTGACTGCATTTTTGGTAAAAGCTTCTCAGATTATGATTTCATGTAAAATGGACACATAAACAATCGGTGCACACATCCATCAGTATACACAGTAGGTACACACAGACACACACACATACATACAAACAAATATCATTGACCTTGCTTGACCTAACTTGACCTGAAATGACCTCAGCAGCAAAAACCTGGTCAGGTAGTGTGACAAAGAGGTCAGGTTCCAGCGGGCTTGGCACCAGAAAATGGCATCGTCATCGGTATGTGATAAGCAGCTCACTTGATATCCAACGGTGACCCAAAACAGCAACATTTTTTTTGTTTGACCTGACCTGGAAGGTCAACGACTGACTTGAGAAGGTAAAACTGGGTGCCATTGGATTTGTCTCTTCCCAAAAAATCTTTTTGGTCTTTACCGCGAAGCTCTATCTCCAACAGGAACGAAATGGCGCGGGGGGTGGTGGTGGCAACCGGCAACCCCCCCCCCCCCATGTGCGTTCTAGGATGGGAAAATGGCATGTGCGGGCGAGGGTTAACCCTATTAGTGGCAGGCTCCTGGCTACCCCTATTAGTGGCAGGGGGGGGGGGGCTGTTTACGACCCCCCCCCTTGATATCTCGAGATCTAACAGGCTGATTTTCAAAATTCAAACGGCATTCGATTTTGCTCAACGTGATCTACATTTCTAAAAAATAAAAATTAAAAAATGTCAATAGGAGGGGGTAGAGGGGGGGGGGGGGGGTAAAACGGGCAAATTGCAGATACATTTTAGACTGTTTATTACGTTCAGGTTTCTGAACCAATCTTAACGCAACTTTTGCCGATCGATAGAGAATGAACCAGGAATTCACATGGATCCTAAAAATATGCATTTTTAAAAATCATAGGCGGATACAGATCATTGAGATTGGGGGTACACAAAAAGTATAGTAAATAAGGTTTTTGTTGGTACTGTTTCTAAAAAGGGTGGTAATGGTCTTGCTATGTTACAATTTTCTTATGAGAGAACGACTACAATTGTATTGGTCATGCATAGGCGGTGTCAGGCCACCTATGTTGGGAGGTAAAACATAACCCCCCTTTTTGGACGCCTGGATCCGCCTATTATAGCAAAAACGTGTCAAAAGAGGATGCACAATAACTTTGTATATGTCATCACATGATACCTTTCATTCACTGTTCGTAAAACTGGTGCAGCATCGTGATCTTCGCCCAAATGACTCGCTTCACGAATAGGACCCCCCAATTCCCAGTGCTCTGGAGCCGCCCCTGGTAAAGTTATGAACTTGAAATTTTCAGGGAATGTGCCCAATTCAGTTTTAGGAAAAGTCAGAAAATTTCAGCATCGTAGCTTCAGCGTTTTAGGAGATATTCCCGAAAAACCTTGGGGGTGGATGAAAACAACCCCCCCTGCCACTAATAGGGTTAAAGGGTCAGCGCTGCCAGTTGCTCATGGGTACATCTTTTACAGGGTTCATAACCGATGTTTTATTTACTGGCATTGGGACTTCGCATGGATGGACAGCGACGCATGAATCACATTGACCATCCCAAACTGCAGATGATCGCTATTAGATATGTCTGCTCAAACGGTGTTATCCATGACACTGTCCGCTTAGGCGGTTGATGAAGGCTTAGTGCCAGCAAGACTCAATTAGCGCATTTCGCCTTTTTGCCTTATTCATTTTATCTGTAACTTGAGAGTTAACCCTCGCCCGTATTGGTGTTTTTTTCCAGCCGCGAACGTATAAGGGGGGGGGGGGGTCCGTTGGACCCCCCCTTGCCGTTTCGCCCCTGATCAAGCTAGAGCTTCGCGGAAAAAACGAGCGTGTTGCCCGTGACGGGAGGAAGCCGATGATACCCAATTTTAAGGTCCTAGATCATCGGTTGACCTTCCAGGTCAGGTCAATGACCCAAAGGTCGGGAAAATCGGGACCTGTTATAAAGTCGTAAAGCGTGGCTGCTATGGTTTTTTTGGGGATGCTGATCACGAATATCATGTTAGTTTTGATCACAGATGATGTCTTCATGCACATAGGCCAGGTCGGGTCAGGTCAGGTCAGGTCAACTAGTAAGGGTATTCGTAGTAGGTGGCAACCGCCTCTGACAGCTTCGTAACATGTTACGAAGGCACCAAAACTACTTCGTAAATGTTTATATGGTTGCTAAATTCGAATTCAGCTCAAAAAACTGGCCTAGAAACATGTAAAACTCGAAAAAGTGAACCGAGGTCATCAAAGGTCAATGACCTGACTTGACCTTCCGGTGACCTTGACACCCACCCTCATGCATGGGAGCAACATTATATTCCATGTTTGAACGCTTAAAACCACGAGAAGACTGCAAACGCGCTGCTAATGCGAGCCGACATACGCCGAATAGCGATTCCGGCCAAACATGGTCTCGAAAAGTAGGTCACAGGTCAAAGGTCATTAGGGTAAGTGTCATGAAAATTTTAGGGTAGGTGTAAAATTGATTAACGCGAGGGTACAAAAAATTTCGTCGCGATCGGCCGCTTTTTACGCGAGTTATTCGCGAAAAACCGAGGGGGGTCCGTTCGACCCCCCCGGGCGAGGGTTAACCTTCGCCGGCCGAGGCCGGAGGTGGGGGGCAGTTGCTGCCCCTGAGTTTTTTTTTAATTTTGTTCGGAACGCGCCACGACAGAGAACGGAAGTCGGCACACATGGTCTTTGACTCAAGGCAGATCCTTTGACACCAACCGCACTTTCAGGTCAGGTCAGGTCACTTAACTATGACGTCATAAGTGAATATCTGCACGGCTCTAAAATGTCGCAAGTTCGCAGCGCCCTCAGTGTCAGAGAAGCTCATACAGGGAGGTGAAACTTACAGGACCCTAACACCACAACTTCTATAGCTCATATGTTTCCTAAGGGTCACCTGGGGTTACGTCGGTCACGTGCCCTCACCATTACTAGTCAATGGGTAGAAGTATGAGAACCGGTAAAATGGCACAGGAAAGGATTTAAAGGGAACCTCCCACCTTAAAAAAAGTTAATGAAGTGGCATTAAAGCGATGTCCCATGGTTCAGAAAGATCAAAAATGAGTATCTACCAAATTTCACCGAAAAATATTCACTGGTTTTAAAGATATTAGACTTTGCCTTCGTTCACTTTTTGGGGCCTCCGCTGTTCCTATACGACGTCATTTACTAGCTTAATTTGATCAGGAGTTATTGGCGTGTGACCCTGATGACCCAAGTAACATCTCGTGAGCATAGCAGGCATGACGGGCAGTGATCGTGGATGGATATGTCGACTTTATCGCTGTGACAGCTTTGCAGTGTGTGCTGGTTACTTTCAGGGCCTCGACTACGGTCGCAGGTTTGGGGATGTCCATTGCCCAACCCTAAAACGCACGCATTTATACATTGGGCTGCAGAGTCAAATTAAGTCAAATTATTGGGGATCCAGACTCCCGCAACCCCACCGGTGGCGGAGCCACTGGTCACTTCCATTGGAATAAGTAAGGCAATGAGGAGGGTTATCTTTACGCTTGTACATATTGCAGGGGAACGGAACGGGCTGCTGCGATACATGCTTTTTTAATTGAAAAAACTGACTCCGGTTAAAAAAGCCACCGCTTATTAAATCCGAAGCATTTTGTCATTTTGTCAATTTGGCGGATTCCACTGTAACTAAATGATAAGAATTTTAGACGGTTATCAAATGCAGTTCAAACATACTAAACAAGATGCTTGCGCTATGACTCTTCAAAATGCTTAAAATAGTTATGATCAAAATGAACAAATCAAAGCTAATCGTAGATATGAAAATATTGAGTGTGGCCTAAAATCGATGATATAGTCTATTATCACACTCAAACGCATAAGTTGGGTAAACTTAGCTGACAAGTTCAGTAAAGCCAGCTAGCAGCAAGGCACCATTTGTGCGAAGAATACGTGCCCTGAATGGGCTGAACAAACTTTGCGGGAATGCAAGCAAAACCACTCTATGCCCTAGGATATGAGTTGTGTAAGTCATGTCATTCTACGTACCGAAATGCTAGAATTATAAAGCCGAACTGTGTATCGAACGTTAAAAGAACGGTACCCTCCTTCCAAATAATAGGTATAATATATGATGAAGTGACAGGTTGTAAAAAAGGCCGATATGGGCTGAAATTTTACGAAGTCTTAACCCTCGCCCGCACATGCCATTTTCCCATCCCAGAACGCACATGGGGGGGTGGTTGCCACCTGTGGTTGCCACCCCCCCGTCACTCTGGGGGGGTGGTTGCCACCCCCCCCCGCGCCATTTCGTTCCTGTTGGAGATAGAGCTTAGCAGTAAAGACCAAAAAGATTCTTTGGGAAGAGACGAATCCAATGATACCCAGTTTTACCTTCTCAGGTCAGTCATTGACCTTCCAGGTCAGGTCAAACTAAAAAATGTTGCTGTTTTGGGTCACCGTTGGATATCAAGTGCGCTGCTTATCAAATACCGATGACGATGCTGTTTTCTGGTGCCAAGCCAGCTAGAACCTCTTTGTCACACTATCCGACCAGAATTTTGCTGCTGAGGTCATTTCAGGTCAAGTTAGGTCAAGGTCAATTATATGTGTTTGTATGTCTGTGTGTGTCTGTGTGTATACTGATGTGTGCACCGATTGTTTTTGGGTCCATATCACATGAAATCATCATCTGAGAAGCTTTTACCAAAAATGCAGTCAAAAAACTTCACAAAAAGTAAATTCAGCTTGCCAAAACGCAATTATCTTAGATGACCTAGGTTGACCTTGACCCTGACCTTGACCCCTGTACATCGTCGAACAACATGTTCCATGATAGGTGGGAGGTGAGACTGGCAAAAAAGGCCGAAATCAGGGTGTCAAAAGCTCACAAGGCCCATGGCAAACGCAAGATGTTGAGAATTGGCCATTTGGGTCATGACATGACCTGAAAAACAAGGTCATATCTCCGAAACCAAAAATCACAGAAACTTGAAATTTTAAGTGGACATCAAGAAAGGATAGACGAGCAGCTATACGAAAAATCAGTCTTCTAGCTCTAAAAATGTTGAGTGCAGAGCAGAAAGACTGCCTGGGGGGGGGTGGCAACCACCCCCCCATGTGCGGGCGAGGGTTAAAATAATAGAAATGCCTACATCTCTTTTGGGGTCCTTTTTCATCCAAGCCACTGCCCTAATGATATTCCAATTAGTGAGATAAATGCGGGGCAAACAACCATCGTGCGAGTGAGCAGGGCGTGCAACGGAAAACGCTCCATCAGCCGATTAAGTATCGCAACCATGGCTTCGAGATGACAGTCTACGATTGAAAATGTAGGTCTGGAGGCTGGTTGGGTACGTTTTTTGTTTTCGCTGAACATCCAGCAGCTGATCCGCGAGCACTGACAGAACTGGCTGGGAAACTGCATCAGCCAAATTGACCCGGCTCTCGTCACCCAGCATGAACACGCATGACGATGACCTTGGGGCGGGGCATGGGCCAGACAGGAAGCCTGACCTGACAATGCTTACAATACTGACAGGGATGTATTCCATAAGGCAGAAGGCCTTATCATGTTTTTATGATGTTTCAATAACCAATCCACCTTCTTGCATCGCAAGTCAAATTATTCATTCACTTATTGACCCGAGAAAGCAACAGCTCGAACGCCGTTTTGCTCAGTCGTCCGTCTGTGACATGATTCGAAGCCTGTTATGCTCCTTCTGTATTATTTTATTGTTTGATTTCACATTATGGTATGTTTCATAAATCTATATGAGGACTACGGCCAATTGAATTTGCCGGTTACGTATAGATTTTGTAGGAAATGAAATGGAAAGATAAGGAAACGACCAGGCTACTTACATCTTTTTAGGAATAACTTTCAACCCGCGCCCCACTGGGGGGGCTATTGATAGCCCCCCCCCCTCCATTTTTCTGCAATAACTTCCAAACCGCTTGACCTATCGACGCCAAACTTTCAGTACCTTCGGCTGCATCAATTTGACACCTTGTGTCAAAATTTGAACCTCGTATCTACCATAGGTCGGCCGGAAGGAAATGACGTCAGAGTGACGTCATGTTCGGCCGATTTCGACGCAAAACATTGATCCACGGCAATCGCTCCCAAGAGCTCAGTTTTTAAGCTAGATCCAATTTCTTTGCATGAGAGGACTCAAAATAGACTGCGCTATCAAACTGCTATCTCGGATTTTCGAAATTTTGATAATTTCGAAAATTTTATATAATAAAATTCAAAATTTATATTTTTACATTAAAAAATTGACTTTTCGAAAAACCTGAATATATGTGATAGAACGCATTATTATGACTAACTCTAGCAAGTTTTAGCTAAATATCTTCAAAAATGGCCAGGTTATACGCATTATTGCAAAAAATTAACAATTATTAATTTTTCAAATCAATTTTTCAGCACGAATTTGACATCGTACGCCAATGTAAATAGCACCATCGTGTTCCTGAGCTCAAACTGCATCTAATAGACACCTTTTTTGTTAAAAAATTTAACTTCAAAATTTGACCTTTTTTGACCTAAAAGTGACCTGACCTAAGCTAAATTCGACTCAAAATTACCTCGAATGACACAGACGACATCGAATTCGAAATGTTTGGCCTAAATGGACCATAAAACATGTGTCACGTGACCGACGCATGATATAATATTTTCGTGACCTGTGATGACCTGACCTTGACCTGAAAATCAAAGTACAAGTTTGGTACCCTCAGAGTATCTAGAGCATCTGTTCACGAGTGTGTGAACCAAAAATGAGCCTGATCTGACTTGTAAGACGGTGGCCAGAGCCCAAAACGTGAAGAAGCCAAAATGCTAATAATTTTTACTTTGACCTGACCTGTGACGTCATCGGTGACCTCGAGGTCAATGAAATTAGGTTTCGTTCGACAGTTTTTCCGGGGCTATCAGACGCCGTTTGAAATTTGACGATCGGCCCAGTAGTTTCGGAGTTAGCAGGGGGGGGGGCTATGAATAGCCCCCCCCCCAGTAGGGCGTGTTATACGCAGACCCCAGTGGGGCGCGGGTTAACATGGGTATGTGCATTAGTAGCAAGAATTTCTGAAAATGAAGATCATATGAGGCATCATCTTTGTTAAACAGCACTAAAGACGCTATTGTAAATAAGCAAACAACATCTTTATAGGCGGCCAGCAAGTGAATAAGATGCTTTGAGGCATAACAATGCAAGTGGTCAGAGGTCCAAAGATGAAATCTACAAAAGCTTCCTGAATAGCGCGTTTAGATAAATGGAAACTAATCGCATGCCTTATCTGGGCTATCAATGTGGAAAGGAGGTGAAGCCTGGCATGAGGTAGCGGCTGCTACACCCATCTAGTTGATCCCATTTGATATAGCATGTGCCGACTGCCGGCGAAGAACCTTCACAACTGACCGGATGTCGCCCTGTTAGCTCCTCTCGGTCGCAGTCATACGCGTCCTGCTAATCTGTGTGACCTATATATGCCATCCTGATAGCTCGCATAACCCTATATGTCACGTGGGTAGTAGTAGGTACTACACTGTGACCTATTGTGCAATCATGTGAGGGCCAGTATTGTTAATTCGTAGGAATTCCATGCCTGGCCTGTCGCCTCAGTATTCAGGATTTACCCTGTATCAAAATATCCCTGTGGGATATGCTTGTGCACGGGTCGCAGCCATTCGGCGCCCGGCAGTGAGCTGTGCCGGCTGGGATTTAGTCCGCGTGAGGGTCACGTGTCAGCAACAGGTCGCAGGGTCGGCGTCGGTCGGCCGGGGACGATTTGCAGGCCGTTTTATCACTGCGTGGTGCCCGCGAGGCGCCTGTCCAGTGATTTAGACCGACCGTCGGCGGGCCGCCGCCGAAATGGGATGCTGGCGGCTGGTGGGCGTGCCGCTGCGTCCCGCCGCTCCCCGCTGTCCCACACAATACACATCCGTCCCAATGTGTCCCACAACTCATCCACTGTCTCTTATCATCCCACCATCCCCATGTCCCACTAGCAAAAGCTTCTACTGGCCAACCTCATCGCACTGTCCCGTCGGCATGATCCACCGTGTACTTACAATCATGCCACATCAAACCGTTTCATGGTATCCATTCGCAATACGGGTCATCCCATTACAACTGGTAGTTCAACCATACGTGCATCCCACCATATATCGTTTCATTAATCCCAACATAACAACTGGGCACTCACAGCATGACTGTCACTCTCCCACCGTTCGTTCCAATGCATCGCATTATCACACCCTGCATAGTGTCCCGCCCACGAAGTGTCGTCCTCTGCCCCATCCTCGCTCATCCTCACTCACGGGACTGACCAAGTGTCCGAACATTTGTGACACATCACCGGCGTATTCAGGACGTATACCGTCGCCGCTATGTCAGCCGTGCACGCCGGATGTGTGGGCGCCGGGCGGATGGCGCCGCGCTCCCCGCCGCCTCCGACGCGGCAGACGCGGCGCGCGCGTCGGCCCGACGCTGGGAGCCGCCCGGCCGCGTCGGTAGCGCCCGTTAATTATGCAGCTCTCGCCGATGGGGGGCGGCGCCGGCAATGAATGGCGTCGGTGACACGGCACTCGTAGTTCAGCGCCGCCGGGCGAGTTACTTTGCCTGTTGCGCCGCGCCCGTAAAAGGGGAGCGAATTTGTCAGCGTCACCTGGCTCACAAACAGCACATCTGTCTGAGTTAAGCGCCTACAGGCTACCCATCAGATTCATTTAACTACATAAATACCCGATTTTGGCATGAAAACAACACACTTTGAAGTGAGGAGCTTATAGGAAAAGACGTGGGAATCTATTCATCGTGAAACTACACTGTAAAAAAAAGATTAGCACCCTTTGGGTCATAAGTCAGAGTTCAATTTTCAGTACCCTGTTGGTGCTTAATGTATGCCCCAAATGGTGCTTACTCAAGAGCCCTAGATGCTAGCATTAGCACCATCTTGGTGCTCAACTTACACTCCAAAGAGTGCTTAGTTCAGAGCCATAGGTGCTAAATAGGTGCTAGCACTAGCACCGTTTTGGTGCTTTGGTGCTAAATTCACGCACCCAAAGGGTGCTTCATTAAGAGCCATAGGTGCTAAATAGGTGCTAGTACTAGCACCGTTTTGGTGCTTTGGTGCTAAATTCACGCACCCAAAGCGTGCTTCATTAAGAGCCATAGGTGCTAAATGGGTGCTAGCACTAGCACCGTTTTGGTGCTTTGGTGCTAAATTCTCGCACCCAAAGGGTGCTTCATTAAGAGCTCGGGTGCTAACATTGGTACCGAAGCACCCTAGCATGCGTCTAGTACCCAAAAATGTGCCGAGTTCAATTTTCAGCTCCTAGTGGGTGCTTCTGCCGTATGGTGCTACAGCGTAAGCACGTGCTAAGCACATGGGTACTTGACACCGACCTTCTCGAGCCTCTGGCGGAGGCCGGGACTTTTATTCGGAGCGGAGAAAACTTAGACGCATTTTGAAGAGTGGCGGCGAGGGACGTAGCCGCCGGCCGGGAGCCGAGCTAAATCGAAAGGAACATTGCGATTCTTAATGCTTACCTCATGCTGCAAACACGTTTAGTTGTTTAGTTGTTTGTCGTTTATTTATGGTAATGGACATGACTTATGACGGTTATTAGAGTTAAATTTAAGCACAAGCGTAAACTTCTTAATCACAAAGCACCTTTTTACAAATTAAAAAACAACAACAACAGAATATCAGCACGTCCATGCGAACAGTGCCACAGGGCCGCTCCCCTGGCATTATAACATAAGCTGATAAATCACAACATATCGGCGCCGCTATACAGGCTGCGGCCGCCTCCCTAAACAGCCACGTCTGCCGTCAACCATGCCCGTAATAGATAAATGGAAAAATATGCCATCTGCATTCTGCAGTCTGCACTGTCTCTTTCACTGTAAAGATTATAATTCATTTCATTAGCCATCAGTTATCTGTCGCCTATCTGGTAAAATGTCGATAAAACTTTGCCTTATCAACCCTAAAAAGGTGTGGAATTACATCCATTATTATTCATAGCACAACAGCAGGTCAGTGCAAGCCCACCTTAGCACTCCGACAAGGCTGGAAAGTTCCCACGCAGCTCCTCCATTGATGCTCCGTTTCAGACTTCAGACTCGGTCTTCATTTCAGACTTCAGTTAAGACGACACCCACTTCAGTATTGTCACTCACGAATACCCGTATTCGCCTACAAACGACCAACACCATCACTGTTTCTATCACTGACCGCACGCACATGGACCAACCAACCCGGCCGAGCGCTCCCGCACAACTGACTTGACAAATGCAAATGGCGTCGCGAATCCCGCGCGCTTTCTGAATTCGCTGCTTTTTTTTCGTACGACGTAAGCACCCAGATGCTGAACAAGCAAACCAATTAGCACCGAACGGATGCGATGTTCCCGCCAAAATCGATGAAGCATATTTTGGGTGCTTTCATCAGCTCTGAAGTTTGAACATGGTGCTTAAAACTGATGCTTAGATTAGCACCATCCGTGCGTTGGTGCTATTCCAAGCACCCTTGAAGCAGGGAAGTGCTTCAAGTGTGGGCAAATTGTCAATTTCGGAGCTTAGACAAGTACCTAAGAGTCTTAGACTGCTAAATGTAGAACATTTTAAGTGCAGGTTAAGCACCCAGGGCTCTTGTTCCAGAACCGCAGCATCCGACTAGCACACCGGGGTGCTAATCTTTTTTTACAGTGTACCACGCATACTCGTATATAAGCGAACGACATAATTTATTTAGCCCGTCTGACCTGACCCAAACTGGACAGAGAGCCCTTACAATTACTTTAGACGCATCCTTGTGATCAATGATCCTCCAAAATTGATCATTATATCTCATGGATCCTTGTATCCAAAATTGATATCCTTACGCATCCAAAATGGACAGTTATCTTAGACGAACGTCGGACGAACTTTCGCAACACGGTAGGTACAGAAGCTGAGCGTAGAGGGCTGTGAGGGACATAAACACTCCCACTGGCCTGCTTTGGCAAGTGCCGACCCGCACTAATACTAGGTATATCAGTTTGCATCACCATTCACCACTGATTGTCTCCTACTCCCGTGGTTCGGTCCAAGTCCTAGACCCTGGCCAGTAGTGGTGTCAATCGGAACTTGAATCTTCGGAATTCCGATTTTGTCCAATGTCCAATTCGGAATTCGGTTGGACAATGGCCGCAGGCTTTGGACAACTTTGGACAATCGCTTGCTACACCTCAACATTTTTAAAAAGTAGTCGTGTTTAACATTGATTGGCTATTAGAAAGCTCAGCTTTCGATATGATCAACACTTTTGAGCTTGCAGCGGTACATGAAAAGCAAATGAAATAACAGTGTTGAGTGTAAATTATTGCGTAGGTGTCGGATATCTTTGGACAAATGGCTGGCTTGGACATTTTTGGACGGACAATCGACGTAAGCATTGGACATTGGACGGACTTTGGACATACGTTTTCTGAAATTGACACCACTACTGGCCAGTCAGACCGACATGGTGCCCATGGGCAGCGGGAATTGAAGCCCCACGAAAGCGGCCTGCCCGATAAACCCATTACCTAGTCAGCTGCGGCACGAGTCACCAGAATAGGGTAGGGTGCAGGGTAAAGCGCCCACCCTAACTTTCCAGCCTCAGTATCTCTTTATCTTACAAATGTGAAGGACAACTTGGTAGCTGATATGGTAGTTCATTGCCTGGGCTTTCTTCGAATAACACACAAGAAGCATGTGGCATGTATAGTTTTTTAGATATGCCGTTCGGTTTGAGAGGACTGCAAATCGGGCGTTTTGCCCCACCCGTGGGGCATAACGCCCATATGAGTGGGGCATAACGCCCAGTCCTGGATTTTTCATCACACTTCTGATACTCTGATAAAATAATGTAACATTCATCCATTCCCTATTTTGTTAAACTTCAACTCGACAGAGTTACACCATTAAAAACATCTGAAACACTGCTGTTGCGACTCCACTCCTTATTCAGTCAACGCCTGCCACTGCCTTGGGGAGCGGAGATCCTTGCGAATAAATCGTTCCAGACGATGCTATACAGAAAATTTCATGTTTAGTAAGAATCCTGAGCATTAGAAATTCGGATCCCGCCAATCACTTCGAGCCCAAAATGCTCGCAATTAGCCGTGCTGTATAACTCCCATTGGCCCATGATGGGCGCTTTGCCCCACGCCAACGGCCAAAGTGGGCGTATTACCCCCAACAGCTTACCTCCCCATTATAAGTCAATGGGGGAAAAATCAACTCCCTGTTTTTACCACTAAAACGGGTCGGAATGGCCGCATATACCATATATGACTTCATATACGATCAACCTTCACTACCTTGAGGTTTGTTTTGCTGTTGTGCAGCTGTAAGGTCATGTGACGTCATCAAAGGTCACTAAAGGTTTTTTGCCAATAACTCCGTACAGGAACAAGATACAGCCGCGCGGATGATCTCATTGTGTTCAGCTCGTCAAGACGCATCGAATGATATACATGATGACCTCGAGGTCACGTGACCTGAGGTCAACTTTGACCTTGACCTTTAGAGGTCAACATATATAGCATTCGATGCGGATTGACGAGAGGATCACGATGATGCCCTTAGTTTGTTCCTATCATGACTAGTTCGAAAGTTATTCGAGAAAAACTCTCTCCTTATCTAGCGCCGCCATTTTGACTTTTTCGACCCCTGTGACGTCATCTTTGACCTGACCTGAAAATGACCTTTGCAGAAATTGTAGACCTTGTCCGTGCGTATCCGATGCCGCTTACCGCTTGTCGCTATCTTGCTTCGTTCTGGAGATCTCGGGGGGGGGGGCGGTCATCCGCCCCCCCCGTCGTTACGAAGTTGGCGCAGACCCCCGTCGGTGCGCGGGTTAATCTCTATCAGACAAAGTTTTAGCAGAAAGAAAGCATGTTATTCCTAAAAAAATCAGAAATATAATAATCTTTATCTTACGTCCAGAGACCAGAACAGTCCACTTGTGGAACCAAAAAAGGGAGTAAAAGGAGATCCCTGCATGTTCTTGAAAATGGCTATCTTAAGGAATCTTTAACCCTCGCCGGCAACTAGGGGGGAGGGGGTTTGATGCAATCCCCCTCTAAGGTTTTTCGCGGATAACTCGCGTAAAAAGCGGCCGATCGCGACGAAACTTTCAGTACCCTCGCATTGATCAATTTTACATCTATAGCTTGAAAATTTCATGACCCTAAACCAAATGACCTTTGACCTGTGACCTCTTTTCCGAGACCATGTTTGGCCGGAATCGCGATTCGGCGTATGTCGGCTCGCATTACCTGCGCGTTTGCAAGCTTTTCTTGGTTTCAAACGTTTAAACATGTGATTTGATGTTGATCCCATGCATTAGGGTGGGTGTCAACTGTCAAGGTCACCTGAAGGTCAGGTCAGGTCATTGACCTTTGGTAACCTCGGTTCACTTTTTTGAGTTTTACATGTTTTTAGGCTGGTTTTTGGAGCTGAATTCGAATTTAGCAACCATTTAAACATTGACGAAGTAGTTTTGGTGCCTTCGTAACATGTTACGAAGCTGTCAGAGGCGGATGACAGGTAATACGAATACCCGTCACGACCCCTACCGATTGACCTGACCTGACCTGACCCGACCTGGTCTAAACGCTTAACGACATCATCTGTGATCAAAACTAACACGATATTCGTGATCAGCACCCCGGAAAACCTCTTAGTAGCCATACTTTACGACTTTCTAACAGGTCCCGCTTTTCCCGCTTTTCGGGTCATTGATCTGACGTGGAAGGTCACCCGATGACCTAGGACCTTAAAATTGGGTATCATTGGCTTCCTCTTGTGACGTGCAACACGGTCGTTTTTTCCGCGAAGCTCTAGCTCCATCAGGGGCCAAACGCGAGGGGGGGGGTCGTACCAACAAAGTACGACCCCCCCCGTACAAAGTATGACCTGACCCTTGTGCCGTCCAATGACAAAAAAGAAAAAGAAAATGGGCTGTACCGGCGAGGGTTAAAAAGTCAAGCATTTTACAAATAGGTAAGAGGGGTGGGCGTTTTACCCGCCCTGGGCGCTTTGCCCCACCCCTAGATGCATGTCCCGATATGCGTAAGATATTCATAGCCAATCAAAAGTCATGTTTTGGAGCCAGAAAAACGAGCCGGAATAAGTGAATCAATATTTATATAAGGCTCCCCTCGCATTCATGACGGAGAAAGAGAGGTCGGATGGACGCTCGGGTCGAACAGCTTGGGGTAGGCTCAAACAGACCATAGAAATAAAGACCATTCTATAGGTACGCTAGCGGCTGGGAAAAACGCAAATATGGGAGAATTGGTGCTTCAGGGTTCCATGAACGATGGGTCCTGTTTCGGTCCCCATTTTCCTGCGTAGAATGTAGACGGGCATAGGCTATGTAGTATGTACCATGTACTAAATAATGTAAACGAGCTAAGATCAGGTCAGGATGCATGTAACACATAGGCGGCGGAACGGGGAGGGCACTGGGGAGTGGGGCACCGTGCCATCTTTGATTTTGACATTTTAACGTTAGCCCTATGGGCGTTGCATGGAAAGAATGGGACCAAAAGTCGACAGTGCCCCCCTTTAAATTGAAGGTGTTCCGCCGCTTCTGATGTAAGATCAAGTGTTTGGGGATTTGAGGATTCAACGATTTGAGGGAACCCTAGGCTGGCTATAGTGTTGGGGTGAGCCCTTCCGTAAAACTTGCTTAGAGCACGCTTAACCCGCGCCCCGCTGGGCTATTCAGCCATACGCGCCCTGCTGGGGGGGGGGGGGGGAGGCAGATTCTGCCACCCCCTGTCTAACTTCCGAACCGATGGTCGTAGAAAGACGGGAAAAACGGCAATCGAAAGCTCTCAACAAGGCGGATCTTAACCCGCGACCTGGTGGGGGGAGCTATTTTTTGCCCCCCTCCAGACTTTTCGATATATTTCCAGAACCGCTGCGCCGATCGTCACCAAACTTTCAGTACCCTCCCGGACATCAATTTTACACATTGTGACCAAAAACTTTTCCAAAGGCTATGATAGGTTGGCCGGAAATGACGTCAGAGTGACGTCATGTTCTGCCGTTTTCGACCCAAAAAAGGGTTTCGCGGGAAGAGCTGTCAGGCCTATAGCTTTGCAAATAGAGAAAAATGATAAGGACATAAAAGCTGTAGAATGGACAGGGCTACGAAACTGCTATCTCGGATTTTTGAAATTTTTGGATTTTGACCAAAAAAAAATATATTTTTTTTTTTGATATAATAATCGAAAAATCCAAAAAGTTTTTGAATTCCGCAAAAACCGGAATATATGTGATAGTCCTTACCGCCTTCCATCCACATTCCACATACCAAATTTGAGATTGATACCTCTTTTTTTGGCGAAGTTATAGCGAAAAAACTGTTCAAAATTGATGACGTCGTGACGAGCTGCATCGAATCAATACCCATTTTATGCAAAAATATCAACTTTAAAATTTGACCTTTTTTTGCCTGACCTTGACCTGACCTTGACCTGCACTTCACCAGAAAGTGACCTAAGCCGTACCTGATAGTCTTATAACCAGCACCATTGAGTTGGAAATGAAAAATTGGCCATAAAACATGCATCACACAACCTTAGTAAAGTTGGGCTCATGTGACCTGACCTGTGACCCTTGGTGACCTGACCTGTGACCTGGCCTGGTATTGTCAGTGACCTCTAATAGCAATATATCTACTAGGTAACTGACGCCCTATCGCTGATTCTCGACAAAATGCGTTTTCCTCGGTGTTATAGCGCATTCCCTAGAAGACCCGTGAACGGTGAAACATTTCATCTTTGACCTGACCTGTGACGTCATCGGTGACCCTGAGGTCAATGAAATTTGGTTTTCTTCGACAAATTTGACAGGCCTTTCGAATGCCGTTTGAATTTTGCGGATCCGTCCAGTAGTTTCGGAGATACGAGGGGGGGGGGGGCAAAAAATAGCCCCCCCACCAGGTCGCGTTATAAACAGACCCCACCGGTGGGGGGGGGCTATTTTTTGCCCCCCCCCCCTCGTATCTCCGAAACTACTTGACGGATCCTCAAAATTCAAACGGCGTTCGAAAGGCCTGTCAAATTTGTCGAAGGAAACCAAATTTCATTGACTTCGGGGTCACCGATGACGTCACAGGTCAGGTCAAAGATGACATGTTTCACCGTTCACGGGTCATCTAGGGAATGCGCTATAACACCGAAGAAAACGCATTTTGTCGAGAATCAGCGATAGGGCGTCAGTTGCCTAGTACATATGTTGCTATAAGAGGTCACTGACAATACCAGGTCAGGTCACAGGTCAGGTAACCAAGGGTCAGAGCCCAGAGGTCAGGTCACATGAACCTAACATTAGGTACTAAGGTTGTGCGATGCATGTTTTATGGCCAATTTTTCATTTCCAACTCAATGGTGTTGGTTATAAGACTATCAGGTACGGCTTAGGTCACTTTCTGGTGAAGGTCAGGTCAAGGT
This sequence comes from Amphibalanus amphitrite, assembly GCF_019059575.1. Lineage (NCBI taxonomy): Eukaryota > Metazoa > Arthropoda > Thecostraca > Balanomorpha > Balanidae > Amphibalanus > Amphibalanus amphitrite. Next base: position 470,874 of record NW_024881955.1, on the reverse strand, counting down.
CAGGTCAAGAAAGGTCAAATTTTAAAGTTGATAGTTTTGCATAAAATGGGTATTGATTCGATGCAGCTCGTCACGGGGAGTCTAATGGTGGTCTTTGTTTTGCGCTACGGTGTCTAGAATTGCTAAAAATTGAGTTTGAAAAATTGACGTCATCAATTTTGAACAGTTTTTTCGCTATAACTTCGCCAAAAAATGAGGTATCAATCTCAAATTTGGTATGTGGATAGAAGGCGGTAAGAACTATCATATATATTCCGGTTTTTGCGAAACTCTAAAAACTTTTTGGATTTTTCGGCTATTATATTCAAAAAATCTATTTTTTTATTTTTGGGGGTCGAAATCCAAAAATTTCAAAAATCCGAGATAGCAGTTTTGTAGCCCTGTCAATTTTACATCTTTTATGTCTTAATCGTTTTTCTGTATTTGCAAAGCTATAGGCCTGACAGCTCTTCCCGCGAAACCCTTTTTTTGGTCGAAAACGGCAGAACATGACGTCACTCTGACGTCATTTCCAGCCAACCTATCATAGCCTTTGGAAAAATTTTTGGTCACGATGTGTAAAATTGATGTCCGAGAGGGTACTGAAAGTTTGGTGGCGATCGGCGCAGCGGTTCTGGAGATATATCGAAAAGTCTGGAGGGAGGGGGGCAAAAAATAGCCCCCCCCACCAGGGCGCGGGTTAAGTAGGTCAGAGGTCAGGTCAAGGTCAGGTCAAGGGTACAAAATGCAAGTTTCTACAGTATCGGCCTTGCACCGTAGTTGCCGAAGAATGGACTGCGACTGATTGCCCAAAACGTGTTCTTAGACTACCAAGACAATATTCGTTGCATACAATGTCATTCAAAGGTCAAGGTCAAGGTCAGGTCAGGTCAGGTCAGGTCACCAAAAACAAAATATAGAAAAGGGCATATGCGACACATGTTTTATGGGTCATTTTACTCATAGAATTCAATAGGCACACTCAATAGGTGATATGGACCACCTCTGGATGAAATTCAGGTCGAGGTCAGGTCAAGGTCAGGTCAAGTAAGGTCAAATTTTGAAGTTGGTTGTTAAGGCCTAAAAAGGTGTCTAACTGATGCAGCTTTTCACGGCGAATCGAATGGTGCTATTTTTGTTTCCGTACGAGGTCTAGAACTTCCAAAAAATCATTTTTAAAATTTTGTGTGTGTCGTGACGTCATAAAATTTTGAATAACTCCCACATTTTTTAACCGATTCTTCTAAAAATTGGTATGTAGGTGCACATGGACCACCTCTCTGACATATATTCCTTTTTTTATACACTCAAAATTTTGGATTTTATAAATATTTTTCCAAAAAAGTCAGTTTTTTGAAAAATTTGGGCCAAAATCCAAAATTTTCAAAAAACCGAGATAGCCATTTGATAGACAAAGTAGAATCACATATACCTAACCTTTTTTTGTTACGTCTTGATTCCTTTAAAAAATGAAGATGTTAGCGGCGTTTGAAATTTTGCCGTTTAACCCGCGCGGGGCTGGGGTCTCCAGCCGAACGCGCGGGGCTGGGGGGGGGGGGTAAATTTTACCCCCTGTTATCTCCCGAACTAATGGTCCGATTTGGAAAATTCAAACGCCAATCGAAAGATCTCATCACGAACAACTAAAAACATGTACTTAATTTAAAGTTTGAGGTCAAGGTCAAGGTCAGGTCAAGGGTACAAATTGCAAGTTTCTACAGTATATCGGTCTTGCACCGTAGTTGCCGAAGAATGGAGTCATCGACTGAGACTGATTGCCCAAAACGTGTTCTTAGGCTACTAAGACAATATGCGTTCCATACAATATCATTCAGAGGTCAAGGTCAAGGTCAGGTCAGGTCAGGTCAGGTCACCAAAAAACAAAATATAGAAAAGGGCATGTGCGACACATGTTTTATGGGTCATTTTACTCAAAGAATTCAATAGGCACACTCAATAAGTGATATGGACCACCTCTGGATGAATTTCAGGTCGAGGTCAGGTCAAGGTCAGGTCAAGTGAGGTCAAATTTTGAAGTTGGTTCTTAAGGCCTAAAAAGGTGTCTATCTGATGCAGGTTTTCATGGCGAATCGAATGGTGCTATTTTTGTGTCCGTAAGAGTCTAGAACTTCCAAAAAATTCATTTTTCGAAAATTTTGTGTGTCGTGACGTCATACAATTTTGAATAACTCCCACACTTTTGAACCGATTCTTCTAAAAATTGGTATGTAGGTGCACATATACCACTTCTCTGACATATATTCCGTTTTTTTCGATACACTCAAAATTTTGGATTTTATAACTATTTTCCCAAAAAAGTCAGTTTTTTGAAAAAAAAAAATTGGGCCAAAATCCAAAATTTTCAAAAAACCGAGACAGCCATTTGATAGACAAAGTAGAATGACGTATAACCTTTTTTGTTACGTCTTGATTCCTTTAAAAATGAAGATGTTAGCGGCGTTTGAAGTTTTGCCGTTTATGAGGCGAAAATGGCGAACATGACGTCACTAAAACGTCAATTTCTCAAAAATTTTCCGACGGATTTCGTTCAAATTTGCAGGGAACGTGTCAAATTGATGTAAGAAAAGGTACTAAAAGTTTGGTGGCGCTGTGCGCCGCTGTTTTTGAGATATTGCAAAAATTCGCGAGGGGGGTAAAATTTACCCCCCCCAGCCCCGCGCGGCTTAAGCGAAAATGGCGAACATGACGTCACTAAAACGTCAATTTCTTAAAAATTTTCTGTGACGGATTTCGCTCAAATTTTCAGGGAACGTGTCAAATTGATGTATGATAAGGTACTGAAAGTTTGACGTCGCTGGCGTAACGCGTTTAGAAGTTATTGGCGAAAAACGGGAGGGGGGCAGATTCTGCCCCCTCCCCAGCGGGTTAGAGGAGGCCCTGGGCAAGATTCCTTGCCCTGGGCCCTGGTGAATGCTCAACATTACTCGTTAGGGTCCAAGGACAATACAAGCGGGGACATTGGGGTTCTGTCGGCAAAGAAGAAATATTCAAGTTCATTTTAAAAGTCTACCGCGCAATATAGCATTCTTTTGCTCCGTTGCAAGTGGCGCTACTCTGGCGGCGAATCTGGGAACTACTAACTGTACTCAGGCCATGTGACCTTGACCGGCTCCTGAGATTGGGGTCACGTGACGCTCGGCCTGCCGGCGGCCGGTCCCACGAGAAAATGCAAGTTTGCAGTGCAATTTTGCATTGACAGACATCATTGACATATGATTCTAGACTAGCATTCGATACAGCGTTTAATTTTACACAGAATGACACTAAATTCAAGAGATTATCCGCCATCACTTCATCGCACTTTTTGTGTAACAGAAAGAATGTCCAGCCGACATTGCATGCTATAGGGTAGGGTGGGGTAATTTGAACATGTGGGGCAATTTGAACATAGTGTGAATAACAGAAAATTACGGAAAATCCATAAGTGGCATGACAATAAGACCAATGAGAGAAATTATCGTAACTAAAAGGGCTATCATATGAACGGGGCCTAAAGTTTCAGGGAATGAAGATGTTGACGCACAGTGTAAAAAAACAATTTCGCAAGGAAAAACGCCTATCAACACGTCATTGCAACTTCATTGCAGCGCAAAATCTTGCATTGCCAGCGCCTAATACGCAACGGCTTTTGTTGTATAATGACCTAATCAGTGCCTTCAATCCAAGAAATTTGCCTTTGAACCCTGTTTTTTAAAATGGCAAAATAACTTTTAACGTGGGGTAATTTGAACATATGGTGTGAGAATTTCAATGAAGACAGGGATAGCTCCGAAAAAACAACGCTCCCAGTTTTTTTGCCAATATTTTCGACCCAAGGCAGTAGCAGATAAGTGATGCCGGTTTTAGAAAATTTACGTCTAATATCCGTCTAATGTCCGGCATTTTTGTTGATTTTCTGTCCAAAAATGTTAAAGTCAACTATTTGTCAACTATTTGTTGGCCAGGCTTTGTATTTGCAGGTCTGTCAAGTAATGCTCTATGAGCGTTCGAATTCCGATAGGTATGTAGGGAAAATAAAATCTTCAACGGTTTATCATTTTTGTTCTTCGAATAACTAATATCATTTGATACCCCGTAGAACATAATCTAGGAAGTGATTCCATATGAAGATTGTAGAACCAGGATACTTTTCCCTTGTTTATTAGCAGCAAACAATCGAACGGCATACATCGTTCGTGGCGGGGCCCCATTCCCCTCGCGAAACTATATAACATCCTTTTGTTCAACAAATATTGCGGTGAAGTGATAGCCGATTTATCCTTTTCAACAGTGCCATACTGTGTAGAATTGAATGCTTTATTGCACAGCCATCTAGAATAGACATTTCATTTTCCGCATCTATATGAAAACTTGGTGCGAACTCGAAGACTATTGTTGTCAGGCCAGCAATGCCGAATGGGTAACCTGAGAAATATTAACGAATAAGCAAATTGAAATCTGCGACGAAATGTTATTTACATTCTTCGATTGATTAGTAGCATTGAATAGCCCGTTAAATTTAGTACCAAACATGATTCTACACTGAAAACAATTCAACCCGCGGATTGCGAGTTGGCCCGAGTATCGCGGGTATTTTGAAGAAATTACCCGCTCTGCGCGAGTTTTTGCTGCCGGGTAGGCTGACTACCCGTTTAGCTTCCCGCGTTTCGCAGAGCATCCCGTTATCATCGTAGCTTTCACCCGCTTCACGGGTGTCAACGCCCGCTATACTCGGGTAAAACAGCAACCCGTCATGCGCGGATACATGAAACCTCCTCTGGCGGGGTCAATCACTCGTCCGCAGCGGGTTGTGGCCGCAGGCGTTACTCGCGCCCACGGAGTAAGCGCATCACGCAGGTTTTGCATCGTGTAACTCGCTGCGCCAAGGTAGGTGACATGCTATACGCAGGTTGCCTTGATCACGCATGTGTCATGGCTGATGACCACGTGGACTTTCTGGATTTTTCTGCGGAACCCGCAGCAGCCTGCATACGCCGGTCCAAGGCCATGCATGCGCCGGCGTGCTTCAGCCCGCGCAACCCATGTGTTGATGATTTGTGGCGCGTTGTGTAGGCGCCTTCTCTTGTGACCAGATCTGCATCGAAAACAACTTGCTTCCCAAGTTTACGATTGCAAATGAAATATTTGTCCAAACTATTCCTTAATATTTAAAACACTATAGGCGGATTCATGTCAATTGTCTAAGATAAGCCTTTTTACTTTCTGTATTGAGTCCGCCGTCAGTTCTTCATTTTAATCTGATATACACCGACATTTCAGTCGCTTTGCGTCAGGTCGCCTGTGGCGCAGTTGGTAGCGCATCGGTTTGCAATATCAAAGATATCGGGTTCGAATCCCGGCGGGTTGGCGGCGTTTTCCTCCTTGAACGCCGCCACTGGAGGGTACTTTACCCTCCAGCTGATTTGGACACCCTACCAGCGGATATTTGTACTCGCAGAAAGCGAGTTCCCAACCCACGCAGCGCAGGTAATACGCCATGTGCGGATTGTGTACCCGCTGCGAACGGGTAGGTTGCCTTCTGTGTGTGGGTTGAGTCCCCATCCTATGCGGGTTAGGTACACAATATACTCGGGTTGACAGCCTGCGATATGCGGGTAAACGCACCCGCTGGTAGGGTGTCAAATTAGGTGGTGGGTAGGCGTACCCGCCAGCAGCGGGTTTTACTCGCTGTGCGCGGGTTGAATTGTTTTCAGTGTAGATTGAATTTATTATTGCCTTGCTTGTTGGCAAAAGCAATAAATATGCACACATCGCACGCCGCCCTGGACGCACCCATTGTATTAAAATGCGACGTCGGCTCGACACTCCTTCTGTTCCACAAAAAGTGCGATGAAGTGATGGCGGATAATCCCTCGAATCTGGTGTCATTCTGTGTAGCCGCTAGATACAGCGTAGCATTAGAACGCTGTATCTAATGCTTGTCTAGAATCGACATTTTATCGTGCACGTCCACAAGAAATTGATAGAAGAATTGAAGAATGTATAGCCAGCAGTGCCCAATGGGCCTCTAAATAAAGACAAGTAGGACACATGAAATCTGCGACGAGATATCACGCTCATTCTTCGAATAATCAGTATTATTGAATAGCCCGTAAAATGTGTTCCCAGATGCGATTCTAGAACCAAAGTACTATCCCCTTATTTATTGGCACCAACCAATTAATTGGCATGCATATTTCCCGGCGGCGCCCCGCTCCCATCGCAAAATATGCAATATCTTTTTGTTGCACAAATAGTGCGGAGAAGTGATAGCCGATTTATCCTTTTCGGTAGTGTGATATAAAACTTTATCGGAATTCACTGGGATTGTATTGCGTATGCAAGTCCAAATATTTCGGCCAATATTGTTTGGCCTTGGTCACTGGACAACTACAATAAATAGCCTTGAATAACCCTATAACCCTATAAGTAATAACCCCATACTTATAGGGTTATTCAAGGCAGTGTAGTTGTCCAGTGACCAAGGCCAAACAATATTGGCCGAAATATTTGGACTTGCATACGCAATACAATCCCAGTGAATTCCGATAAAGTTTTATATCATACAAACATATAACCTGGGAAAAATATGACTCTAAAACAGCACTTTTCGGTAGTGCCATGTTGTGTGTAGAATTGAGCATTTTATTGAACAGCCATCTAGAATCTACATTTCATTGTGCGCATCAATATGAAAACTTGGTGCGAACTCGAAGATTATTGTTGCCAGGCCAGCAATGCCGAATAGGTAACCTGGAAAATAATAACGAATAAGCAAATTGAAATCTGCGACGAGATGTTATTTTCATTCTTCGGTTGAGTAGTAGCATTGAATTGCCCGTTAAATTTAGTACCAAACATGATTCTAGATTGAATTTACTATTGCCTTGCTTGTTGGCAAAAGCAATAAATATGCACACATCGCACGCCGCCCTGGACGCACCCATTGTATTAAAATGCGATGTCGGCTCGACACTCCTTCTGTTCCACAAAAAGTGCGATGAAGTGATGGCGGATAATCCCTCGAATCTGTTGTCATTCTGTGTAGAATTGAACGCTGTATCTAATGCTTGTCTAGAATCGACATTTTATCGTGCACGCCAATAAGAAATTGATAGAAGAATTGAAGAATGTATAGCCAGCAGTGCCCAATGGGCCTCTAAATAAAGACAAGTAGGACACATGAAATATGCGACGAGATATCATGCTCATTCTTCGAATAATCAGTATTATTGAATAGCCCGTAAAATGTGTTCCCAGATGCGATTCTAGAACCAATGTACTATCCCCTTATTTATTGGCACCAAACAATTAATTGGCATGCATATTTCCCGGCGGCGCCCCGCCCCCATCGCAAAATATGCAATATCCTTTTGTTGCACAAATAGGGCGGAGAAGTGATAGCCGATTTATCCTTTTCGGTAGTGCCATGTTGTGTAGAATTGAGCATTTTATTGAACAGCCATCTAGAATATACATTTCATTGTGCGCATCAATATGAAAACTTGGTGCGAACTCGAAGATTATTGTTGCCAGGCCAGCAATGCCGAAAAGGTAGCCTGGGAAATATTAACAAATAAGAAAATTGAAATCTGCGACGAGATGTTATTTTCATTCTTCGATTGATTAGTAGCATTGAATAGCCCGTTAAATTTAGTACCAAACATGATTCTAGATTGAATTTACTATTGCCTTGCTTGTTGGCAAAAGCAATAAATGTGCACACATCGCACGCCGCCCTGGACGCACCCATTGTATTAAAATGCGACGTCGGCTCGACACTCCTTCTGTTCCACAAAAAGTGCGATGAAGTGATGGCGGATAATCCCTCGAATCTGGTGTCATTCTGTGTAGAATTGAACGCTGTATCTAATGCTTGTCTAGAATCGACATTTTATCGTGCACGTCCATAAGAAATTGATAGAAGAATTAAAGAATGTATAGCCAGCAGTGCCCAATGGGCCTCTTAGGACACATGAAATCTGCGATGAGATATCATGCTCATTCTTCGAATAATCAGTATTATTGAATAGCCCGTAAAATGTGTTCCCAGATGCGATTCTAGAACCAATGTACTATCCCCTTATTTATTGGCACCAAACAATTAATTGGCATGCATATTTCCCGGCGGCGCCCCGCCCCCATCGCAAAATATGCAATATCCTTTTGTTGCACAAATAGGGCGGAGAAGTGATAGCCGATTTATCCTTTTCGGTAGTGCCATGTTGTGTAGAATTGAGCATTTTATTGAACAGCCATCTAGAATATACATTTCATTGTGCGCATCAATATGAAAACTTGGTGCGAACTCGAAGATTATTGTTGCCAGGCCAGCAATGCCGAAAAGGTAGCCTGGGAAATATTAACGAATAAGAAAATTGAAATCTGCGACGAGATGTTATTTTCATTCTTCGATTGATTAGTAGCATTGAATAGCCCGTTAAATTTAGTACCAAACATGATTCTAGATTGAATTTACTATTGCCTTGCTTGTTGGCAAAAGCAATAAATATGCACACATCGCACGCCGCCCTGGACGCACCCATTGTATTAAAATGCGACGTCGGCTCGACACTCCTTCTGTTCCACAAAAAGTGCGATGAAGTGATGGCGGATAATCCCTCGAATCTGATGTCATTCTGTGTAGAATTGAACGCTGTATCTGATGCTTGTCTAGAATCGACATTTTATCGTGCACGTCCATAAGAAATTGATAGAAGAATTAAAGAATGTATAGCCAGCAGTGCCCAATGGGCCTCTTAGGACACATGAAATCTGCGATGAGATATCATGCTCATTCTTCAAATAATCAGTATTATTGAATAGCCCGTAAAATGTGTTCCCAGATGCGATTCTAGAACCAATGTACCTACTATCCCCTTATTTATTGGCACCAAACAATTAATTGGCATGCATATTTCCCGGCGGCGCCCCGCTCCAATCGCAAAATATGCAACATCCTTTTGTTGCACAAATAGTGCGGAGAAATGATAGCCGATTTATCCTTTTCGGTAGTGCCATGTTGTATGTAGAATTGAGCACTTTATTGAACAGCCATCTAGAATTTACATTTCATTGTGCGCATCAATATGAAAACTTGGTGCGAACTCGAAGATTATTGTTGCCAGGCCAGCAATGCCGAATAGGTAACCTGGGAAATATTAACGAATAAGCAAATTGAAATCTGCGACGAGATGTTATTTTCATTCTTCGATTGAGTAGTAGCATTTAATAGCCCGTTAAATTTAGTACCAAACATGATTCTAGATTGAATTTACTATTGCCTTGCTTGTTGGCAAAAGCAATAGATATGCACACATCGCACGCCGCCCTGGACGCACCCATTGTATTAAAATGCGACGTCGGCTCGACACTCCTTCTGTTCCACAAAAAGTGCGATGAAGTGATGGCGGATAATCCCTCGAATCTGGTGTCATTCTGTGTAGAATTGAACGCTGTATCTAATGCTTGTCTAGAATCGACATTTTATCGTGCACGTCCATAAGAAATTGATAGAAGAATTGAAGAATGTATAGCCAGCAGTGCCCAATGGGCCTCTTAGGACACATGAAATCTGCGATGAGATATCATGCTCATTCTTCAAATAATCAGTATTATTGAATAGCCCGTAAAATGTGTTCCCAGATGCGATTCTAGAACCAATGTACCTACTACCCCCTTATTTATTGGCACCAAACAATTAATTGGCATGCATATTTCCCGGCGGCGCCCCGCTCCCATCGCAAAATATGCAACATCCTTTTGTTGCACAAATAGTGCGGAGAAGTGATAGCCGATTTATCCTTTTCGGTAGTGCCATGCTGTGTAGAATTGAGCATTTTATTGAACAGCCATCTAGAATCTACATTTCATTGTGCGCATCAATATGAAAACTTGGTGCGAACTCGAAGATTATTGCTGCCAGGCCAGCAATGCCGAATAGGTAACCTGGGAAATATTAACGAATAAGCAAATTGAAATCTGCGACGAGATGTTATTTTCATTCTTCGATTGAGTAGTAGCATTGAATAGCCCGTTAAATTTAGTACCAAACATGATTCTAGATTGAATTCACCATTGCCTTGCTTGTTGGCAAAAGCAATAAATATGCACACATCGCACGCCGCCCTGGACGCACCCATTGCATTAAAATGCAACGTCGGCTCGACACTCCTTCTGTTCCACAAAAAGTGCGGTGAAGTGATGGCGGATAATCCCTCGAATTTGGTGTCATCCTGTGTAGAATTGAACGTTGTATCGAATGCTTGTCTAGAATCGACATTTTATCGTGCATGCCAATACAAATTGATAAAAGCTTATGTATGGCCAGCAGTGCTCATGGTTCTCCAAATGACAAGTAGGAAAAATAAAATCTGCGACGAGTTATCATTCTCATTCCTCGAATGGCCGGTATCATTAAAAAGCCCGTAAAATGTATTCCCGGACCGGACACGATTATCGAACCAACGTATTATTCCTTTGTTTATTGGCAACAATCAATTAGCATGCATCGTTCGCGGCGGCGTCCCGCTCCCATCGCAAATATATGCAATATCCTTTTGTTCCACTAATAGTGCGGTGAAGGGATTGCAGATTTATCCTTTTCAATAGTGCCATATTGTGTAGAATTGAGCACTTTATTGAAAAGCCATCTAGAATCGACATTTCATTGTACGTATCAACATGAAAACTTGATGCAAACTCGAAGGTTAATGTCAGACGAGCAATGCCGAATAGGTATGTACATACCTAACCTGGGAAATATTAACGAGTAAGCAAATTGAAATCTGCGACGAGATGTTATTTTAATTCTTCGAATAATTAGTAGCATTGAATAGCCCGTTAAATTTAGTACCAAATGTCATTCTAGATTCAATTTACTATTGCCTCGCTTGTTGGCAAAAGCAATAAATCTGTACATATCGCACGCCGCCCTGCTACGCTCCCATTGCGTTAGTATGCAACGTCGCCTCGACATTCTTTCTGTTCCACAAAAAGTGCGATGAAGTGATGGCAGATAATCTCTTAAATTTAGTGTCATTCTGTGTAGAATTAAACGCTGTATCGAATGCTAATCTAGAATCATATGTCATTGGTGTCCGTCTATGCAAAGTTCCACTGCAAACTTGAATTTTCGCCTCGGAGCGGTCGCCGACGGGCCGAGTGTCACGTGACCCCAATCTCAGGAGCCGGTCAAGGTCACATGACCAGAGATCGGTCAGTAGTTCTCAGATTTATCGCTAGAGTAGCGCCACTTGTATCGATGTCCGCCCTTGGACCGTAACGTGCACAAACTGAAAGCGTCAATGAAAGGAAAAACTTCAATAAAAGGCACCAAATCCTAATATGGTATCTCTCAAATGTTTCAAAAAATACGCAGCAGTGACAAGCTTCAGCTGATAGATTCTGTTCGAAAAACCGAAGCGAGCAGCAAGGCCCTATGCGAGCAGTAGCGAGAGGTTATATCAGAGTAGATTGTTAGGAGACTAAACAGTATTATGCGTGTTTCAATTTATGCTTGAAAATATTTTTGAATGTTTTTTTTTCACCCTTATGCCTTTGCTTTCGTCTCCAGCTGGAATAACCAGGGCCATTTATCTATGAGCAGGGGCCATGCTAGTTTCCGGGCCCCGGCGACAACCTATATAGAACACTCTTGCTATCGATCGTGGCAACGTTTTCGGCGAAAGACTATTGCACATTCTCCTTTGCGCGCTTGGGTTTCAGTTTTGAAAATTGGATTTTTTTGGAAAGTTTGGCAGACCGAATTTTTTTGGATTGATTGGTTTCTGAAATTGGAAAGTTTTAGAGGTGTTCCGAGTAGCAAGTGCTGTCGGCGTTGCAAGCATTTTAAGGTATATGTCCAGGTCTTTCCGTCCCAGTCCTTGCACTTATTGTTATGCTTGTTTAAATTCTTTCTTGTCAGTAGGCGGAACTATGGTCATGAGTACCCAAATATAGGAACGTTCCCATTTTTGGGAACGGAGTTCCCAAATATGGGAACGGGCGTTCCCATTTATGAGAACGGAAGGCAATTTTTCGGCCGTTCGCCCACTAAAACTCAAAAGTGCATCACGTCTCAAAAAAGTGCACGCTGATTTAAGTATCTACTAAATCTCCATAAAGTTATCTTTAATCTGACCGTGGAACAAGGAAATTGACCGTGGAATGATATTTTTAATGATTTTTTAAAAATGACAGAATGGTGGAAATATGGGTTATACGACATTTAACATGCAATTTTAAGGAAAATGAAGCATTTTTTACATTTTGAGGTCAAGTATAATAATTTTCGCCTGGTTATGAAGTTTCATTCTAGCGACACCAGATGCTGACATATGCAAGCGAACACGCGGACAGTCCCGAGGTAATATTGTTGACTTTTGGTGTCGGGGCGATCTACCGCGTGGAACGTCAGTGATTTTACCGAACTACTGTTGTAAACTCAGTTTCAGTGGTTTAAAATCATTCAGCTGTATTTTATCAGCCCTGAAAGACATATTTTATTTGGATGCTAGCTGTTTAGCGTTGTTTTATAAGCAGCGTCATGAGCGTGGTTTTTGTCTTCGGCGTTTCTAAGCATGATCGTTTGGGGGGAATTTCTCTGATATAGATCGCTCTGTGTGGCTTATTTATAATTTTTATGCTGATTTCGATCATACCTCGTGCCCATCCTACCAGGCCTTTTGCCACTTACACTCATTAAGAAAGGAAAAAACTAGATTTTCATTGGGACTAGGTGTTTTGAGGGTGTAACATATTCAGCGTTCCCATTTTTGGATACTTCTTGTGCTCGTCAACTCTCGGTGATTAGCAGACAGGTGCTTGACATGTCTCCACCCTCGGCGCGGACGGTGGATATAGGTATGGAAGACCTTGTTGAACATCGCTGAGCGTTGTGAATTACGTAATCCTGCAGAGGGGGGCGTGCCCGCTGCGAGATCGACGGGAATAAAAGCGCAGAAGACCGGGCGAAACATGCAACGGTCTTGCCGGAAAGGTCATCTGATGATTGTTGCGTTTACAATAATTTGCGGCGTTGGACGTGATGCTTGTTAATGAAAAGAGCCCCTGAAAGGCGTCGGTGAAATCGTTCCCAATTTTGGGTACGCCGTTCCCATAATAAGGAACGCTTGCAGCGCCAGTGTACGAGAGCGTTCCCAAATTTGGGCTCGCGGCCCGGGTGATGGACTGCTTTAGAAATAGGGGAACGATTTGAAACTACGATGGGCCTTACAATATCAAACTCTTTCCCAACAATATTGAGACAACTATCAGGCGGTTCACGATCGTTTTATATTTTTTAGACGTCATTTAACAGTTCTTTTTCTTGTTTTAAATAATGCCTACATGGCGTTCCCATATTTGGGTTTATCGTTCCCAAACATGGGAACGAAAATGCGTTCCCGAAAATGGGTACGCTTGACCATAGTTCCGCCTACTGTTGTTCTAGGATGCTCATTTTTTCTCAAAATAAAAATGCTTTGAACTGGTCAGTGGCAGGGATGCGGAGCCGGAGCCGGAGTCGGAGCCGGAGCCGCCGGAGCCGGCATATTTTGCCCGGAGCCGGAGCCGGAGCCGGAGCCGTGAAACAATATAGACCGGAGCCGGAGCCGGAGCCGGAGCCGCCAAAAAAGGGGGCGACTCCGGCTCCTTTTTATTTTTTGAAGAGGAAAAAAAAATAATTGACCTAGTTCGGTTTGACAGTACAAGGCAGTGAAACATATGGTATGTACTTACGTCATGGGCCATCAAGTGAATGAAAAAAGCCGAATATCCCCAGTATCCCACAGTACGCAATCAACTTCCTGTCTGCTCCTCCCCCCCCCCACGTCTACTGCATCCCCAGAACATGAGGACCGGTCATCAGGTGACGGCCATTGTTTTCAAGCCAGTGCAGTGGAATGCGACTCCCAGCACAGTGTCAGCTTACGATGGTTCAGTGAACTCCGATTCGCGGCGACTGCGTTTCCAATGCCATCGCTTCCTAGTCCTTTGTTCTGCCAGTTCTCTCCGAGGTGCGTTTGCGCGGGGACGCGGTCATGAGCCGGTCATGGCAAAGAGTAACGCGTATAACCAATCCAATTTTTCTTCCACCTGTATTTAATTGATTGCATAGGGGATGTACTGAGTCGGAGCCGGAGCCGGAGCCGCCGGAGCCGGACCATTTTACTCGGAGCCGGAGCCGGAGCCGGAGCCGCCATAACATTTCACCCGGAGCCGGAGCCGGAGCCGGAGCCGATTTTTTTCTCCGGAGCCGGAGCCGGAGCCGGAGCCGTCTGAACTTTCCACGGCTCCGCATCCCTGGTCAGTGGTCATGCTACCTTCTCTTCACCTGTCTTCAGCTACCCTTGCTAAATACTTGCATATGATTTTGGAAATTTATACTCTAAATCATGAATCACATGTAATTGCATATATTAGTACAGTCTACTTGAAACAATTCAGTATCTTATCTTTTGTCTTTTTAGAAAAGATTAAGATCAAATTTGAGAAAAGTGATACCTATTTTTGAACTATATTCTATATAAACTATTGTTTGACGCGGAAGCTTCAAACCCGTTGACCAATCATATTGCTAATTGCATAGTACAAATCTATTGGCTGTAAGCAGCAGCATGCTGATTGGCTGATGATGACGGCTGCATTCCTCAGCAAGGCACGCATTCCTCTGCAAGGCGCTCTTTTTGGAACGAGAAATGGAATATCATCCATTTCTCATCCATTTTCTTTTGCCTGTCCCGTAGCTCAGTTGGTAGAGCATTGGACTCCCGGTAGTGAGAGCCCGGGTTCGAGACGCTCTGGCGCTCGACATTTGAGACTCCTGACCGGGATGGTCTGCGACTCTGCGGTTGGTGGGAGCAGCCACAGCCAGTTGAAGTCAGTTGAGTGGGACAGGCCGTGTCCGGCTTTGAAGGGCACGTTAAGCTTTGGCATCTAAATTCTCCCGTTACCCGAAATTGAAATTGCGCGATCGGACGGTAGGGGTCGGGGTCTACGCAACAAGCTCTGCTTAGCGTGGGC
This sequence comes from Amphibalanus amphitrite, assembly GCF_019059575.1. Classification (NCBI taxonomy): domain Eukaryota; kingdom Metazoa; phylum Arthropoda; class Thecostraca; order Balanomorpha; family Balanidae; genus Amphibalanus; species Amphibalanus amphitrite. The sequence goes on along the minus strand of NW_024881955.1, from coordinate 455,871 downwards.
TCCGGCTCTGTCAATGCGCCCATTCAAACATTCGAGCTAAATTTATAAAAAAAAAAATCATCATCTAAGGTGATCATTGGTCAGTAAAAGCTTCTGATTTGTGCTAGTCTTAGCTCAAGCTACAAAATTTTATTCCAGTTCAAAACCTCATATTAAAAGTGAACTATTTCCTGTAGTTCTTCCTATGTTGAAATATATTTTTGTTTATAAAAAAAAGTTTTATTTTCTTTGCTGATCATTTTGAGCATAAATCATAAATCCATTGCAAAGAACTAATTTCAGGAAAGTGAACTATTTCCTTTAACAACACTGGAAAAGTAAACAACAGCACTGACAAGACTGGGTTATATTTGTGATTCAGATATCAAGTATCAACTATGATTCACCACTAGAATATGAAATCTAAGTCACACAAGTGATACCTTGTGATAGTGTGCGTCATATTCACACTATCATAACTGTAAGATAGTGTGCGTCATATTCACATAATTTTGAGCACATCATTCACCAGCCAATCCCAATGTGTGCTGACCACTAACTAGTTTCCAAATAATTATTTTTGGAAAATGTCTGGTGTTCTCAAAACACTTGAACAGAAGGATGTTTGCTGGCACAGGCACAGGGGGGGGGGGGGGGGTTGATGCAACTCCCCCTAAGGGTTTTCGCGAATAACTCGCGTAAAATGCGGCCGATCGCGACGAAACCTTCAGTACCTTCGCATTGATCAATTTTACACCTACCCTGAAAATTTCATGACCCTGACCCCAATGACCTTTGACCTGTGACCTCTTTTCCGTGACCATGTTTGGCCGAAATCGCGATTCAGCGTATGTCGGCTCGCATTAACCGCGCGTTTGCAAACTTTTCGTGGTTTGAAACGTTCAAACATGTGATTTGATGCTGCTCCCATGCATTAGGGTGGGTGTCAAGGTCACCTGAAGGTCAGGTCAGGTCATTGACCTTTGGTGACCTCGGCTCACTTTTTCGAGTTTTACATGTTTCTAGGCTAGTTTTTGGAGCTGAATTCGAATTTAGCAACCATTTGAACATTTACGAAGTAGTTTTGGTGCCTTCGTAACATCATGGTAACATGTTACGAAGCTGTCAGAGGCGGATGACAGGTACTACGAATACCCGTCACGACCCCTACCCGTTGACCTGACCTGACCTGACCCGACCTGGTCTAAACGCTTAACGACATCATCTGTGATCAAAACTAATATGATATTCGTGATCAGCACCCCGGAAAACTTCTTAGTAGCCACGCTTTACGACTTTCTAACAGGTCCCGATATTCCCGATTTTTGGGTCATTGACCTGACCTGGAAGGTCAACCGATGACCTAGGAGCTTAAAATTGGGTGTCATTGGCTTCCTCTCGTGATGGGCAACACGCTCGTTTTTTCCGCGAAGCTCTAGCTCCATCAGGGGCCAAACGCGAGGGGGGGGGGGGGGTCGTACCCCCCCCCCCCTTGTGCCGTCGAAGGACTCAAAATGGCCTGTGCCGGCGAGGGTTAAAGCATAGATAGCATAGGAATCATCAGCATATGATTTGTTTGCTCCTTGGAAAAAGGTGTAAGGCTTAACAGTTCACTTGTTACATACTTCTGTTAGTTTTCATCCATGCCTACTGATGCTGAATTAGGTATCTGACCTTATTGGAGTGGAGCCCAACCTTCGAGGATAATATTGTTCTTGCCATGGGTCAAAGTAAGTTCGTCTCTGCTCTTAGCAGCATCATTGTTCACTTTACTTCAGGTGCAGGGTATAGGCAGTTGGCCATCCAGTTAGTGTCCTAAAATAATGATTGTCATTGCAAATCTCTCCACAATATCATTGAACAAGTGTCTGTGAATTGCTTTTGAGCCAGGCTGTTGAGTGGTAAGTTCAGACTGTACCAGGAAGTGAAGTGTACCTGGTAACTAACCATAATCCAGCTAAGTGAAAATGGCAAAGTTTAGTATAAAATGTAGGTATTCTACTCGCCAATCAATTCAGTATATAAAGCTTGAATTGGCATTTTGTTCATTCACGAGCAGCGGGTTGGAAGTAACTATGCATGGAAGCTTAGGTACTTGTAAAACTCGTAAAAAGAAAAAAGGGTCAAATATGGAAAGATAATATTGGACACTTACAACAGCCAATGGACTGGGGGGGATGCATTCTTATTTAGTTTCATTTGTTGTTGTCATCGATGTCTGACTGGCCCCTCTCCCCCAGCCGAGCCGGTCTGCCAGTGCCGCCATGTCGCTGCGCTCCTGGGTGGACGACCAGCTGCACGAGGTGCTCGGCCTCTCGGACAAGTACGTCAGCCAGTTCCTAATCGAGCTGGCGCAGCGCAGCGCCTCCGGCGACCAGCTGATCGACAAAATCCGCGACACGGGCACCATCGACGTTGACGCGCGCGTGGAGGCGTTCGCGCGCCAGCTGCACGGCCGCGTGCCGCGCGCCGCCGCCGGCACTGCCAAGCCGCAGCGCGCGCGCGAGGCGGCGCTGGCCGACGTGTACCGCCGCAATCAGCAGTACCGGCTGCTCTCCGACGACGACGATGAGCCGGCACCGGCGGCCGCCCAGAAGGCAGACAAGAAGAGGAAGCACATCAGGTCTGTGGGGTCGAATGGTTCGTCAGCTCATTATGCCTGTTCTGAATTTATCTTGTCTTAAGTTGAAATGTGCGCTCCTTGTTACGGAGCGAGCGAAGCGAGCGTAGTCTTTCCTTAGATTAACGGAAATTTCTGAGTATGAGCGGCCGGCCGGCCGGCCGGCCGGCCGTGGTCACGCTTTTGCGAGGCTTATATCTCAGCAACCACTTGACCGATTTACACGCGGTAATTTTTGTAGGGTAGCTTCATTCCTTCTACCAAGTGTTGCACTATTCCCGATGCATGTGGGTGACCCCTTATGCACGTGCCACGTGCAAAACGAAGAGGTGTCACTTTTGTAATTGTTGCAATATCTCGGTAACTACTTGGCCGATTGCGCTGAAAGTTGGCATGTAGGTAGGCACCCACTAGGCACTGCATATACATGTGCCAGAGTTGGGGTGCTGCTGCACGTGCGCACGTGCAGGGGTCGTTTCCGGATCTCGAGAACGGCTGGACCGATTGCGCTCAAATTTGGTACACGGTTAGGGACCGGTTAGTAGGGTGCCGTGCACAAGTCAGTTGGGACCCATTTTGCACGTGCGCACGTGCAGGGTGCCGCTTCCAGATCTCGAGAACGGCTGGGCCGATTGTGCCCAAATTTGGCACATCGCTAGAGACCAGTTAGTAGGGTGCCGTGCACAAGTCAGTTGGAGGTACCCCCTCGCAATTTCGCACGTGCAAGGCCCACCCTCTCGCTCGCTCCGTTAGTCGCCCCAAAAGGCGTTATACTGGTATATATTGCGAATGTAAGTTGTCATCAGTCAATTGTCACGCATGAAAATCAGTCGATATTCATTTTCATGCTGCAATTTTTAATTGTACTGTCCCCTCATTTGACACGCACACGGCTGTTGTCATTGACAGGAAACGTAAGCAGTCGTCGAGCTCCGAGTCAGCCGATGAGCGGCCTCGCGGCGGCGTCAGTGTTGCGACGCCAGGCGGCGCCACCAGCTCCGAGGACGAGCTAGAGGCCGAGGAACGGGCCCGGCTGAACGACCTCAAGGAGCGGGACGCCCTCACCGAGCGGATCAAAAAGCGCGACCAGGAGAAAACGAGGAAGGTCGCGGAAAAGTCCGGTAAGATGATCGTTACAGGGCCTGCAAACTGTATGAAGGATGACTTCGGAGTGCGTGGACTGGGCCTGTTGTTTCTTTCACCGCGTTGAAAGCTGAGGCTGCTGCTATTTTGTGTCCGCGTGCTATTAGTCTCAAAGCAAGGGTTCCAGCGGCCAGTAGTTCTGATGGGATGAATGTCCTCACACTCGTTCCAACTCAGTGGTGTGGGGTGTGCTCGGTTTGAGTCTGGCAGCGGGGTCGCTCTGACAGCGGACAGCTGTCGGTCTAATAGCTGTGGACATTCAGACTATACTCAAGCTGCTGGTCGCCAGAGCACTTATTATTTTGCGTGGGCTTTTTATTTTAACTTACAATATTGCGATGCGCTAAACCTGCGTAAGTTAGTGCTGGATAAAAAATAGATACATATTGCACATCGTAGTTTGATATTGGTTTATCCCCTGGAAATTGTTGGCAAGCTATGTTATAGGCTTTCTGGAATCATTAAATTATTTCAAGATTTTCTGTCCAAAAGAGTACAAGCTGTTTCATGCCACGATATTTTAGTGAAATTGACGTGCGCCACCGTTAAATTGCCAGCATTGGTGGTGATGCATCTAAAATGCGAATTGGGGCTCACTGATATTCTATCACATGGTGGAAACTAGCGTTATTTTATGTTAACTTCGCCCCGATGGAGACCAGTTTAGTTCATTATTCTGAAGCGAAATTATCGACCGTACGCTCTATGATTACCGTTGCGACTGAAGCACAAAGAGCTCAATGTATAATCCTATTACAGACCACGCCTCAGTGGGTACCGCTGTAGTCGAGGCTAAGTGTCTGTTATTTCCGCGGAGCCCTGAGCCGCCCCGTCCCTTGACGCCCCTCCCCCCACCCCCGCAGACCGGCGCGGGTTCGAGGAGGCCGCCAAACGTCTGAAGCTGGAATCGGAGGACCGCGCGGCGGCCGTACCCCGGCTGCGGCTCGAGGCGCGCCGCAAGTACCTCTCCAAGCGTAAGGAGGACAAGCTGGCCGAGCTCGAGGCGGACATCGCCGACGACGAGTATCTCTTCGAGGAGTCGACACTGACCGAGCGCGAGAAACGTGAGAGAGATTACAAGAAGCGCGTGCTGTCGCTGGCCAAAGAACATGAGAAGGCGCGCGACCTGGAGCGCGTGCAGCGGTACCACATGCCCGAGGACATGAAGGAGGAGCCCACCAAGAAGTACATGGAGACGGACGCACGTGAGAAAGCGCCCAACTCGGAGCAGCGCAAGTGGGAAGAGGAGAAGCTGGAGGCCGCGCAGTACCGGGTCGGCGCGCGAGACGCGCGCGCCCGCGAGCCCGAAAAGAAGTACGATCTGGTGCTGGACGACACTGTCGAGTTTGTGCAGGCCATGAAGATGCCGGGCACGTTGGAGAGCAGTTCCGGCAGCGAGGACGACGGAGATGGTAAGAAAAAGAAGAAGAAAAAGAAAAAGAAGAGTAAAGAAAAGAAGGCCGACGGTCCGGTGAGCGCGCGTCTGGAGGGTGACGCCGAGCGGGTGCTCTCGGCGCGTGAGAAAAAGGCCAAGGAGATCGAGGAATGTCAGCGCAGCCTGCCAGTGTTCCCGTTCAAAGAGGACCTGATCCAGGCGATCCGCGACCACCAGGTGCTCATCATTGAGGGCGAGACGGGCAGCGGCAAGACCACACAGATCCCGCAGTTCCTCTACCACAGCGGCTTCTGCGACAACGACATGAAGATCGGCTGCACCCAGCCGCGCCGGGTGGCAGCCATGTCCGTGGCTGCCCGTGTCGCCGAGGAACTCGCCGTCAAACTCGGCAACGAGGTCGGCTACAGCATTCGCTTCGAGGACTGCACGTCGGAGCGGACCCGGATCAAGTACATGACGGACGGCATGCTGCTGCGAGAGTTCCTCTCCGAGCCTGACCTGGGATCCTACAGCGTGATGATCATCGACGAGGCCCACGAGCGCACCCTGCACACAGACGTGCTCTTTGGACTCGTCAAGGACATCGCCCGTTTCCGCAAGGACCTGAAGCTGCTCATATCGTCGGCCACGCTGGATGCCGAGAAATTCGCCGACTTTTTCGACGGCGCTCCGATTTTCCGGATTCCGGGCCGTCGCTACCCCGTAGACATTTACTACACGAAGGCGCCCGAGGCCGACTACATTGACGCGTGCGTGGTGACGGTGCTACAGATCCATGTGACGCAGCCCTTGGGCGACATCCTGGTGTTCCTCACTGGCCAGGAGGAGATCGAGACGTGCCAGGAGTTGCTGCTGGAGCGCACCCGCCGGCTGGGCTCCAAGATCAAGGAGCTCATCATCCTGCCCATTTACGCCCACCTGCCCTCCGAGATGCAGGCCAAGATCTTCGAGCCGACGCCGCCCGGCGCGCGCAAGGTGATCCTAGCCACCAACATCGCCGAGACGTCGCTGACCATCGACGGCATCATCTACGTCATCGACCCGGGTTTCGCCAAGCAGAACAGCTACAACGCCCGCACCGGCATGGAGTCGCTGATCGTGACACCCGTCTCGAAGGCGTCGGCCAACCAGCGGGCCGGCCGCGCCGGACGCGTCGCCGCTGGGAAGTGTTTCCGTCTGTACACGGCCTGGTCGTACGCGCACGAGCTGGAGGACAACGCCGTGCCCGAGATCCAGCGCGTCAACCTGGGCAGCGTCGTGCTGCTGCTCAAGTCGCTGGGCATCGACGACCTATTGAGTTTCGACTTCCTGGACCCGCCGCCGCAGGAGACGCTGATGCTGGCGCTGGAGCAGCTGTACGCTCTGGGCGCGCTCAACCACCGGGGCGAGCTGACCACGCTCGGCCGACGCATGTCCGAGCTGCCCGTCGACCCGCAGCTCTCCAAGATGATCATCGCCTCGGAGAAGTACCACTGCTCCGAGGAGGTGGTCACCATTGCCGCCATGCTCTCCGTCAACAACTCGGTCTTCTACCGGCCCAAGGACAAGGCCGTGCATGCCGACACGGCCAGGAAGAACTTTTTCGTGCCGGGCGGCGACCACCTGGTGCTGCTGAACGTGTACGAACAGTGGGCCGAGACCGACTTCAGCACGCAGTGGTGCTATGAGAACTTCATACAGTACCGGTGAGTGGCGCCATGGCTTCAGTTTTTAGGGGGGAGGGTTCGCGCTCTTTTGGTCTAACAAGGTGGCCGAAGAACGGTGGAAGGTTAGGAATTTGAGGCTGGGGTATTGGTTTCAGCAGCCACCATGCTGCGCCGCTGCTGCGCCAACCCTGAAGGGCAGGTCACCCAGCCAGCCCTATATCCTCCCACCGCACTGCCTGTGCTGTGAGAGCGGCTCAGTTGGGATAATGGTGACCGTCGCTCGTAACAGGGGGTTTGGGTTTTGAGAATGATAGGCGAGAGAGATCGCAGAGAAGGCGGCGTCGCTCCTTTCTACCGGGCCGGGGCCGGGGCCGGGGCTCTTAAAGGGAGATAATGACCTTTTTCCACAAAATCTGAGTTAGGATCATTTTCTGACAAAACACAACAAGTTATAATGTAAATTAAAACCATTTTGCTCAATGCGGTACCTTGCCGCAAATATCTCAACTTGAAGTCACGTTAGCGGGGAGCGCTGAAAATGACCGTTGAATAAGTACTTACATCACTTTTTGGTACTTGCATGTAATTTTGTAAAATGAGCGTATTCCTTACATTTGATCTTCATCACATCTAGTTAGTTAATGGTCGTCTATAGTGCCTTCAAAAGATATTCATGGTTTGGGGGTGGTTTATGTCTAAATTTACGCAACTATTTTTCCTGTTCATCATCTGAGGCCATATGCTGCTATTTTAGTAGCAACGACTCAATTTTGAATCGGTCCCGCCGACTGCACAATAAAAGAAGATAGATACAACACTTTTGCGGCATCACTGAAAAACTTATGCAGTACTGTTATCAAAATTCTCATAACACCGTTCGACAAACCTGAAGTCTTTTTGAAATAAATATGCTTGTATTTTTCGCTTCAGGCTCTGAGGCCAAAATAATGAATTTCGTAGTCGCAATCGCAAGATTTGGCTGCGTTTCTGGCGCATGCCGTTCATTTGTGGCGCAAAATAATACTTGGAAACAAAGAAGAGTAGGCACTATGTACGAATCTAATTAATTCTAAACCGAATTAACTCTAATTCAAATTAGAATCCTTACAACCAAGCAACGACAAGGCGATAACATAAACAAAAACCCAAGCGTCGCTGTTTGAAACAAAAGCGCCATATACTGCGACTTTTTTATAGAGAAGGACAAGAAGGACAACGCATTTCGGTGGGTGTTACAAGTACTGCAAGTACTGCTTCTTTTTTGCAAAAATAAAAACCTTTTTCACATACGAAAATGTGCTAGGAAATTTTCATATTTTATAGAAACTACAGTAGAAATAGTATAGATGTCGAGTAATTTTTATTAAAGAAAAAAGAAAGCTCATTATCTCCCTTTAAGGCCATAGCTTGCAGCTGTGGAAATACTTCGTACTTGCTCTTGCTAACCAAAGTATATGGTTACGTATATTTCGTTTTTTTTTTTGGCTATGTAGGAAAGGTTTCCGTTTCTTCTTGTTTCTTAGTGTCATTTAATCTTTTTTATTGCAAGGGTTAAGTGCAATAAAAATATTCCGATACGCTTTGCTGTTCTAAGATCTTTTTTCATCAAAAACCTGCCTGATTAAATTAGTTGTAAATTGTACTCTTGTTGCTCCCGGATACTGGTTTTATTGCATAGTTGTGGTGCTCCATCGCTGGATCGGAATGTTCGGTATTTATCATTAAAGGGACTGTCCCACCTTTGCATTAGTTCTGAGTTGAGATAGCCAAGTTGGCGGTCAGGTTCAGAAACCACTATATATCCTGGTCGCAATATCCTCAGTTTCGTGGTGTTAAAGAAATTCGTTCCCTTCATTTGAAAAGTGGGCCTTAGCTAAGGCCCTATGGCCTTAGCTAAGGCCCTATCTCTTAACTATTAACGGCCATTTGATGACGTCATTACTCATTTGCCTTTTGAACGCCTGTCACACATTCAAGTAAAGTATCACTTGATTTACGAAGAAGCCAATCAGAGACACTCTTGTTATTGTATAAGCCGCGTCATATTTGAGAGCAAATATATTTGCTGCCAAATTTCCCCTCACATTGACATGAAGTAAATCCTTCATTACGTCACAGATTCGATATGAATGACGTCACGATGAAATATGAAAGTCGCAATATCTCAAAAAGTATACGATGAAAACGCGTAAAAACTTGCAGAATTCGTCAAAATATCATGAGTAACATTTCCGAATCCTAAACGGTACTTTTTTGAAGGTGGGATAGTCCCTTTAATGACAGTGTTGCCACTTGCCAGTCTGACGGAACAAGGGCAGGTAAGTATCCATGGACGCTGTTTTTTTTTCTATTAGCAGATGCTGTGTGGTAGGTACTTGCCGCCAATTGTCGCGCTAAATTACTTGCATTGTGTTCATTATCAATACTTTTTTACTGCGTTGCGAGCTGCAATACGTTAACAATGACTCTGAAGTCTAGACGTCATCACTGACTATGAATATTTCCTCATGCTGTAGCTGAGTATTGATCTTATGGAACTGAGCAAAAATGATGAATGTCTCTGATCCGATTGTCACATCGCTACTGCCTCTGCCGTTCACCGCTCACTGGGGACCCGAATGGGCTGGGTAAGAGCTGGGATGGGGAGGATGGAATCTCGTGTCCTCTTAATATACCCTTGAGAGGAAGTCAAACTATACCTCATCCACACACATTAGGTTGGGGATGCATCGCGCCCAATCATTGGGCTATAGGCGGGTAAAGGCAGGACCGATCCCTCATCTGGATTACAATATATGAACAAAATTAGTGCATTCCTTCAGGCGCAGGTCGCGAACAGAGCCATAACCCATCACAAAGCATCCACTGCCCTCTGGAAGGCTGGAAATGTTGCGGCCACATCAGTCTGCAGCGTCCTGTGACGTTATGCAGTTTGTGACTGACCGCATTTTGTATCAGGGGTTTGTGCTTCCTGTGCGGCCTGAGGGGACGCGACACGGCTGCGTTTGCGGGTAACACTTTGAGGCAGTACGGACAGCAACATGCGAGTGCTCGCAATCGATGAATGTTTCGATGCCAACAATCGTATGTGCACTGATTTTGCACCGGGTTTCATTTTCAGCGAGCGGCCAACGGGAACATTAACCAAAGTTCGTTGGCTAGGCGAGGCAACTGCTGCTTCTCTGCTGCGAAGCGTAGTTTAATTCCTAGCCTTTGTTTCTGGGAGGGCATCATGTGAATGCCTGTTCAAATTATAAACTAAACTCGATTACGGGGGAAATATGTGACTGCTGCTGCATTGATGTTTCAGTCGATCTGCACGAGTTAACACTTTCGGACTCAATGGAATCAAAGCTGCTCCCGTTACAATTAGGAGCATTATAGAAATGCGCAGTTTGGGCGTGGGCTGACCATGGTGGTATGGTCCTTGCCTATTTCCAATAGTGTATAGTTATGTTCTGCGACCAAACTTGTCTGATCTATCCAGTGAAACAGTAACGTCTTAAATTCAGTACCTACCTCGACATACCGCGATATCGATTCATGGAAGCCATCCAGGTTTCGCGGAGCTTGCAAATGTAAATCTTGTCTGCGGACTCCGTCTCGATGCGATAAAGCCCGCACCGAGATGGATACCATTGCGACTATTGAGGTGAGCTGTCTCGCGGTCTGATGGTGTAGTGACGTATCGAACTTCTGACCTCAATCGTTGGTCCAACTGGACTGGTTTACGGTGGGATAAACGTGTTTGTTTCGGAGTTTGACCGCTGTTGCTTCAGTCACTGAATGGTCAGGTAGCATGTGGTGAATTAACTCTGGTTTGAGTCCTTTCACAGACTCGGGAAAACCAACTTAAAGGGACCATCCCACGTAGACCATGGTAGACATATTATGATGTCTACCATATTAGACATCTGTTGCTTCAGTCAGAAGCAACAGATGTCAGAAGTCAGACATCAGATGTCAGTCAGTCAGATGTCAGTCTGTCAGATGTCAGAAGTCAGACATCTGACAGATGTCAGATGTCAGATGTCTGTCAGATGTCATGACAAGATGTCAGATGTCATGTCATCTTGACATCATAACCGGTTATAACCGGTTAACGGTTAACCGGTTAACCTTAACCTCTACCATCATAATATGGTAGACATCATAATAATATGGTAGACATCATAATATGGTAGACATCATAATATGTCTACCATCATAATATGGACCATCCCACCTTCTAAAATGTTGTTAAAACCAGTTAAATTGTGCCCGACTTTATAGATTGGCTGACCAGGAACACGGTTCTGGCATTTATATTTCATAAAACATCTTAGGCTTCCCATATTCCAAACACAAACTTTCAAATATGTGACGTCACAGCCCAAAATTACCTCCTTCCCCAGGCCACATTACTGTCATAAAGCTGATTCTTTTTACTCTGTAGGCACCACAACAAAGTTCAGACCAAGTTTTAAGCGATTTTTCAACGAACAAACCCATTTAAATCAGAATGACTAAACGAGGTGACGTCACACTAACGGTCGCTCCATGTTGAAGATAGGGCCTTGTACAAGGCCCATTTTCAAATGAAGGGAACGAATTTCTTCAACACAAAGAGGCCGCGGGGGTTGCAACCTAGATAGATAGTGGTTTCTGAACCTCGCCGCAAACTTGGCTATCTCAACTCAAACCCCATGTTAAAGGTGGGATAGTCCCTTTAAGTCATAGACCTTAGACCACCTCTTCCCCGGCGATGGTGTCATTCCGTGGTTGAATATGTTATGGATAGGTCATACTAAAGCTCTCTGGGCCGAATACGGCCTACCGCTGCATTAACCCGCGCCCTGGTGGGGTCTGTTTATAACGCGACCTGGTGGGTGGGGGGGGGGGCTATTTTTTGCCCCCCCCCCTCGTATCTCCGAAACTACTGGACGGATCCGCAAAATTCAAACGGCGTTCGAAAGGCCTGTCAAATTTGTCGAAGGAAACCAAATTTCATTGACCTCGGGGTCACCGATGACGTCACAGGTCAGGTCAAAGATGAAATGTTTCACCGTTCACGGGTCTTCTGGGGAATGCGCTATAACACCGAGGAAAACGCATTTTGTCGAGAATCAGCGATAGGGCGTCAGTTGCCTAGTAGATATGTTGCTATTAGAGGTCACTGACAATACCACGTCAGGCCACAGGTCAGGTCACCAAGGGTCACAGGTCAGGTCACATAAGCCCAACTTTACTAAGGTTGTGTGATGCATGTTTTATGGCCAATTTTTCATTTCCAACTCAATGGTGTTGGTTATAAGACTATCAGGTACGGCTTAGGTCACTTTCTGGTGAAGTTCAGGTCAAGGTCAGGTCAAGGTCAGGCCAAAAAAGGTCAAATTTTAAAGTTGATAGTTTTGCATAAAATGGGTATTGATTCGATGCAGCGCGTCACGGGGAGTCTAATGGTGGTCTTTGTTTTGCGCTACGGGGTCTAGAATTGCTAAAAAATTGAGTTTGAAAATTTGACGTCATCAATTTTGAACAGTTTTTCGCTATAACTTCGCCAAAAAAAGAGGTATCAATCTCAAATTTGGTATGTGGATGGAAGGCGGTAAGGACTATCACATATATTCCGGTTTTTGCGAAATTCATAAAACTTTTTGGATTTTTCGATTATTATATCCAAAAAATTTACTTTTTGATTTTTGGGGGTCAAAATCAAAATATTTCAAAAATCCGAGATAGTAGTTTTGTAGCCCTGTTGATTCTACATCTTTTATGTATTTATCATTTTTCTGTATTTGCAAAGCTATAGGCCTGACAGCTCTTCCCGCGAAACCCTTTTTTGGGTCGAAAACGGCAGAACATGACGTCACTCTGACGTCATTTCCGGCCAACCTATCATAGCCTTTGGAAAATTTTTTGGTCACAATGTGTAAAATTGATGTCCGGGAGGGTACTGAAAGTTTGGTGACGATCGGCGCAGCGGTTCTGGAGATATAGCAAAAAGTCTGGAGGGGGGGGGGGCAAAAAATAGCCCCCCCCCACCAGGTCGCGGGTTAAGTACCTTCTTTGATTCATGATCCCGATCCCGCACCAGCACTGGCCCTGTCCTTTTCCCGTTCAGTTCTAATTGTGTCTCTCTGCTACTCCTTGTGCTGTCCTATTGCGGGCCCGCCCACGCCCTAGTTGTTCCCACTCCCACTATAGCTGCGGCTGTACACATTACTGACCGACGGTTCACCTACGTCCCCCAGGTCGATGAAGCGCGCGCGTGACGTGCGGGACCAGCTGGCCAGCATGCTGGAGAGGATCGAGGTGCCGCTCGTCTCGGCCAACAAGGACGACAACACGGCCATCCGCAAGGCGATCACGGCCGGCTTCTTCTACCACACGGCTCGGCTGACCAAGGCCGGCGGCTACCAGACGGTGAAGCAGTCGCAGACGGTGCACATCCACCCCAACTCGTGTCTGTTCGAGGACCTGCCGCGCTGGGTCATCTACTTTGAGCTGGTGTTCACCACCAAGGAGTTCATGCGGCAAATCGTGGAGATCGAGAGCGTCTGGCTGCGCGAGGTGGCGCCGCACTACTACAAAGGGAAGGAGCTGGACGACTCCACCAACAAGAAGATGCCCAAGGGAAGGGGCAAGTCGAAGGTGGAGCTCGAGCGGTGACGAGGGATGGACAGGGACCATACGGGGAAGGGATTGGGAGGGAGGGATGGGATCATCGCCATCTGTATACTATCACGTGTTATTGTCATTGTGATCTGTTATTACTGAGTGTGTGGGTTGAATACAAACGCAAATCATATCCAAGACATTTATTGTCGAAAGCGTGGGAGGGAGGGAAGTGGGAGAGGCATAGAATGTGTGAATCAGAGAGTCATTATTGTCAACCTTAGGTATATTTCAAAATATTTGTCGCCAGATATCGATGCTCTGCTGCGCAATGTCAGCCCATCATCGCCAACGCAGAGCCATCCATACTCATAAGGATAAAGTGAAAATGTGGCAGAAGTTCGCACATCGCTCTGTTGTGAAGCGGAACTGATTTCAGTTCTAAGGGAGTTAAGGTAGTATGGCTACTTGCCGGTGTTCGTTGAAGTGATGGTTAACTTCTCCATCCCTTGACGCGCATCCGGGCGCAATGAAATCTGACGCTGGTGCACAGGCTGACTGTCACCGAGCTGTGGTGTTAGGACGAGCAGGAGTGGACTCGACGATGATTGTTGGCTCGCCAGGGGTCAACCGTGTGCAGCTGCGGCCGATCTTGCTCTGAACTGGAAGCTAAATAATGCTGAACACGTGTCTGCCGCTACAGTTGTGACAATGCTGGCTTAACAGTTAACAGTTAACACCTGGGCCTGAAGTTTCTTGCTCAGTTGCAGTAACGGCGATGCAGCACAGCCTTGCTAGTGGAGAAAGCACCGGTGGCGCGCTGCCCACTCCAGAGGTTCAACGTCATTATAACGAGAAAGCTCCCGCGATCTCCGCGCCGCACCGGACTGCGCCAGTTTTGCCGGCTGTCCTAGATTTTGATTACGGCGGCAGGGTGCAGGCTTCCCTGTTACAAGAGTTCCTCTGCTCGTCCGTGTTCCAGGGTCCTCCTTCAGTTTCGTTCAGCACTCTCTGGAAATCGCATTGGAACATTGGTCTGAAGAAGTCGCCGATGCTGGACTGACACCCACCGGACGAACCGGCGCTCTGCCACGCCGACTGGACGTACACAGAGTGCGGGTGGTGGTCTCCCCTCTCGCACTCCTTGTGTATGTCGAATGTCAGCTCTCTGACGTTGACGGTCGTGTTGCCATCGAACTCGAGCGATCCCGGGTCGGCTCGCTTCACCCGCAGCACGGTGATGTTGAGCGCCGGCCGCCGGCCGGTGCCACGGTCGCCCGCCGCACGGAGACCTCGCAGCCCACCGGGGTGCAGACGGGACGAGACCCGCAGGTCACGCACCGAGAGGCCTCTACTGGCGTTCACCCAGAGCGAGTCCGGCCACAGGTCGCCGATGTCAGTCTGGCTCAGCGAGAGCCGCGACACGTTCAGCTGCACGCCACCGGTGGCGATGACCAACACCTTGCAGTCGAGAAAGGTCAGCTCGTCCACGGCCCCGGTGATGGCGTCTGCTCTGACCCGGCCCAGCCGGCTGTGCCTCAGTGAGAGCTCCTTGGCGCCCGGTATCACACGCAGACACCCGGAGCGCAGCGTGCGCACCTCGGCCGAGATCAGCCGCAGGCGGCCGACGCGGCCGGCCAGCGCGCCGCGTGCGCACTCGGCGACGGTGACGTTGCGCAGGGTGAGTTCGTCGACTGTGGCCTGGATGGCGCCCTTAGCCAGCACCAGTTCGGTGATGTTCTCCAGGAGAAGTCGGCGCACGACGGTGGTGGCCGCCAGCGCGCTGCCGTCCACCCGGCACCTGGCCACGTTGGTGATCTGCACCACCGAGTCGTTGCCCCTCCAGCCGTCCAGCGCGTGCGGGTGCAGTTCGACCTTCCCCACCCGGTCGATGGTTAGGTTGCCGCTGGTGCCGACCGGCGACGGCACGGTTGATGTTTGAGATCTACCCAGGAAGATGGCAGTGTCCAGGTCTTTCAAAAGAACTTCTTGCTTTCCGTCCAAAGCGTTGTGTTCCACCTCCACACCATATGAGCCATTTCTGAAGTGCAGTACTTGATAGCTCGAAGACGTCTTATCCTTTACACGGATAACCTGTAGAGAACATGTCAAGGATCGTGTGAGATCATGCAATCTCTTTGACAATCGAACGTCTCAATAGATAATCAGGTACATATCAATGCTCGAAATTAATCCCCCAGGCACCCATAAGCAAAAGGCATCATCCTAACGGTATGTGCAGGGTGTCCGGAAATTATTTGCCCCTTGTTTATTCAGCTATAATCCCCAGTGGCGCGGGAACTTCTTCCAGACTGGGGGGGGGGGGGGGCTGAACCATAAAAGAGATCAACCTAGGGTACCCCCAAATCTAGTTTTCTCACCGGTTTTAGGCCACTTATTTTTCAGAATCCAGACCTTGGCCTTTCAACAACAAAAAAAAAAGAAAATATTTGCACAAGTCAGGTATTCCGTCTCAGCTGAGTGAAGAAACTACCGTTTTGGCCACCTGGAATTAAGTTTTTAATCTGCCAAGTGAGTTGCCGAGCCAGTAAAGGGGTGGATGATTTTTCACTTACATGCTTTCTTCCTTGGCCGATCACTTTCGAGATTGCGGCATCGGCTCTCGGGACATCAAGCGAGTTGATATCCTGTCTGAACCTCCTTGGAGGTCAGCTGCTCCCTCTGTGGATCTTACACTGTCGGGCACATGTCCATCAAGACAGCCCATATTCAGTCCAGATTCAGCCCGGATTCAGCCCAGATTCGGGACACCTTCGATCAAGCTGAAACTCGCACACCATGTAGGTCCTGACATGCCCAATTCACAGTCCGAGTCATTCGGGGGCACTCCCAGCCGTTTGACCTACAGAGGTCAGCAAAGGTCACGTGGCCAAAATTTGCACAGCAGATTGTGGCCTACCGATTAGAGCTAGAGCGCTAAAAATGGCACCAATCGACTCGCAAGCATCTAATCTTACTTTCCCAATACCCATTTGACCTCTCAAGGTCATGCGATGACCTAAGATCATTTGTGGGCTATGTCGAAAATACACTTGCACAGCAGTTCTCGAGTAGAGGGATTGACCGAATTCCAAATCAAAGCACATCATCGGGTAGTTCATAGGCCGTAGTAACTTTCCTTAGAAACCGCCTCTCGATATGTGACCCCGTTTGACCTCAGCAGGGCAAAATGTACAAATAAACGACACTCCGTACGTCGCAGCCCGGATTCAGCCCGGATTCGGGACACCTCCGATCAAGCTGGAACTCGCACAAAATGTAGTTCCCGTAGTTCCCATATCCGCTCTGGGATGCCAGAGCGGATGAAATAATGGGTATGACAGGGCGGGGGATACTATCGCGAAATAAACCATGACCCAGGGGCTCTTTGTTTATTAACCTTCGCCCCAGTGGGGGGGGGGGGCATATGTTACCACCCTGTCGCGTTTTTTGCGTGTGAATAAAAAACCGCGGCGCGTAGCGCCGCGCCGCTTGGGGTAGCTTTTGGTACATCAATTTTTGACAATGTGTGAAATTTTTGACCCCAGGTCATGTCAGGTCAGGTCATCAGGTCAAGTTTACTGACCAAGCCTAAAAAAAAGTTTGCAATCATGTCCAGCCTGCAGTGTTTGTCAGAAAGGTTTGAAACTTAGTGGATTGCATGCTGTTATGGGCGCCTACAATTTGTATATCTCGGATTTTTTATATCCGTGACCTAAGGTCAGGTCAGTGGCGTGACCTTTCCATTACAAGTCAATGGAGAAAAATGAAAATGCCTCTAGATCCGTGTGTACGCATCGGAACAGTCCAAATATTTCAGAATCACAATGATTTAGTCCACTCGTGATGACCAAGGTGTCATTTTTGCTGATAGCCTCTAGACAGGTCATCCGAGGTCACTTGAGGCTACAAACAGTTTTTTGCCAATAACTCGCGATTGGAAAGAGATAGAACGCTGGGGATGGTCTCATTGTGTTTGTCTTGTTGAGACGCATCGACTGATATGCAACATGACCTTTTCCGGTAAGGTCATGACCTTGACCTGAGGTCAAATTTTCAAGTTGACCTTTCAAGGTCAAATTATAGTCCATTCGACGCGTATCGGCGAGGGGAACACGATTCTGGCAATAGAAATGTCGTGGCTTTTTGTAGTCGAAAGTTATTGTCGAAAAACACTTTTCGTAAAAACAGCTATTTTTGGAGTTTTTGCCCTCTGGAGGCTAAACCGTTGACCTGAGGTCAATATTGATTATGACCTTTTCAAAAGAAGAGTTCAAAAGCTATCGATTGCTGTTCCATGCGTTTTTCTAGCTACCATAGTTCCTGAGATAGCGGCATGTTTTCTGAAAAATATAATGACAATTGGCAAATTTTGACCTTTGATGACCTCTGGTGACCCCAATATTGCTCTAAGGTGAAAAATGACCGAAATACTTTCAAACGTACGCATTGAGAGCTATCGACTGCTTTTTACCGCGTCTTTCTAGCCCTCTTAGTTTTTGAGTTAGAGGTGGGTGGTAACATATGCCCCCCCTCACTAGGGCGAAGTTGGCTGAGACCGCCACTGGGGCGCGGGTTAACTAGGCGGCGAGCTGATGGAGGGGCAAATAATTTCCGGACACCCTGTATGTACAGTCTGTCTTAAAAGTAGGTACCGCGCAAAGTGACGGTGGATCCATCAAGCCTGACTGAGGTAGGGCCTGCTATAATTTGAAAGTTACCGAACCAATTGACCTAGGGAATGGACGAGGATGTGAATTGCTTCGGTGACTCAAATTTAGTAGGCCCTTCCTCGGTCAGGCATGATGGATCCACCGTCACTTTGCGCGGTACTTTTAAGACAGACTGTACGTTACAGCAAAATATCGCAATTGTGAATTCACCTTCTTGCGCATGCTAAGGTCGCACTCGATGCCGTTTTGAGAACCCCGTCGGAAATGGCAGCAGCCATTACGTGTGTTGCATCTTAAGCTGTGAGCGCCAACCCACAGCAGAGTCAGCAGCGCTGCCCGCAGCGGCGGCTCGAGCATGGTGGCCGCGCTGCAGCAGATCTGGGACGACCGCGCGCCGGCCGGGGTCCCTTCACTTAAGAGCAGCACACATGAACGGCTTTGAGTGTTTCCAAACCGTGACTTTGGGATGCTCTACGACTGCAGTAACACTGAGACACTGAGACGCCGCGGCTTTGGAGCGTTCTACAGCAGCACAGTGACACTGATACACTCCGATTCTGGCACGTTATACGCTCGCAGTAACACTGCACTGATTCAGGAGCGACTGTGAGCTAGCCGGGATAGGTACCACGAGCGACCACATTTATCGACAGTGTCGGATAGAGGCGACCACCGGAAGTTGGTCCGTCCGTCCCGGCGCCCCCTGCCCTGCGGCCGACAGTGGGCGCCATCCGGCTTCCGGTCGACGAAACAGCATATACATATATGTGGAGCGAATTGCGGTTTTGAGTCACACTTGATAACCCGTGCCTTCTGCGCGGCCCTTTGTGATGCTGTGCGGCCTGTGCAAATGATGCTCATCACCCTGAAACTGTGTAATGTGTATGGAGTGGATCATGCGTCTTGCTGTGCTCCAAAACGGCTGTCCGTATTCCGTAATTTGTAGAGAGCTGCAGGCAGGTTCTGGTGAATATGGATATGGTATGGATATCCTTTATTCCACATGGCAGACGTTGATGTTCAAAGCTGCACCAGTACTCTGACCACTAGCCAGTTGTGGCGACAGATCCTCCTATAGTGTTTTGTTTTTAGTCGGGACATAAGCATTAAGCACAAACACGTTGAGTGAGTAGCCCGATAATTTCTGCCGTCTGTCGGCCATAGTGAGTGTTAGTTTGTCGCGCATTTCCGGTCACCGTCCCGACCGTTCGCCGCCTTGGCGGACGGACGCACAGGCCAGCTTTCCGTAAAGGCCTGGCTACACTATTTGTTTTCTGCGTGCATTTTTTGCGGGTTTGCGTTCTTTGCGTAATATCATTCTAGAAAAAAGTTCAAAATGAAATAACTTTTAAATTAGTTAAATGTAAAAGTTAATATAATTCTTATATTAACTAAAATTGAATATAAAAAACATCACAAAAACGTAATAGGTAGGGTAACTGGGGAAAACGCACCCCTGGGTTAAACGCCTACCCTAAAAAATCGTATTTCTTATCGACGGTTAGGTGTTTTATCCTGTCTTTCAGAGCAGTCAGCTGCTTGTTTACGTAGGTCTATATTTCCGGTTCTGCGTCTTGAGGAGCAGCGTGGGTAGGTGCTGATGTTGGTTTTGGGTGTTGTTTTTGTTGTTCTTACAGAAGATTCCTAATATTTTGATGCCCTCTTTATATCACAAAACTTGCTATTGTGCACAAACATCACTCAAGACTGCGTTTTATTGTCATTCTGTTGAATTTATTATGCTGTGGCGTTAGTGGCGCGTTTTTTGTCAATATTTTGTTGACCGGAAATGGAGTGGATGGGGAAAGACGCCTACTCGATGCATGGGGCAAGACGCCCCCAGTTTTCTGAAAGGGGGCGTTTTGCACGGTGGTGAGAGTGCAGGGAAGCGCCCTGCAGGTCGGGGCCGAAAAGGCCTCTCTCTGTCCTTTTCTTTGCTAGGATATGTCCTAAACGACTGCAGATATCGTCACCAAACTTTCAGGACTCCTCCGGGCATCCATTTTACACATTGCAACACAATTTTATTCCAAAGGCTATGATAGGTTGACCACAAATGAGTAAAGTTCTGCCATGTTCATCATATTCTGTTGATGGATGGGGTGGGGGCGCTTTGCACATGGGTGTGGGCGTATTACCCAGGGTGTGAGGCAAAACGCCCTTTTGTAAGGGTAAGCGAAAACCTTTTTGGGGGGTTGAATACCACACGCAGGTGTCTTTTCTTGGTCTCAAAGCGTAGTAAAAAGAATGAGCTACATGATGGTGCCCAAAGGTTTGAGTAATCTGTGTTAGGTTGAGTGACAGAAGGTTTCGCGCGGGGGTCGTTTTTGACCTATTCCCCCTACTTATCGTTTATTTTTCTCGCACGCAGGGCATATTTTAACATACTGACTGCGTCCCATTTTGGGACGCAGCCCCCTGCCTTTGGGACGTAGCCCTCGCGAAATTTGGACCACTGCGTCCCACACTGAAATGCCACGGTTTCAGCCGAAAAGTGCGAGCAAAAATAAGTAACATGCCTCGGTCTTTTACTGTGTAAAAGATGTTGGCTTTCCGATTGCTTTGTGCCCTGATTTACTATGTACCTAAGCACATACATGCCCTCTCCAGTCCTTGTGCCCTGCCCTACCCTTGGTCATACACCTTATTATGTTCTTCCCTACTATACCCCTAAGATATGTGCCCTGCCCAGTGCCCAGTGCCCTGTCCTTAGGTCTTTTACCTTGCCCTGGCCTTTCTTCAGGCCCTGTGCCCCGCTCTGCCCTGCCCTCAAACACGATACTTTATATATTCTGCCTGGAAATTTGATGCGCTGCCTTCCCGTCTTTTGGCCCCGTGCCCTGCCCTACCCTAGTTTGGGGCCCCTGCCCTTCTCTGCCCTCAAGCCTTGTACAGTCTGTCTTAAAAGTACCGCGCAAAGTGACGGTGGATCCATCGAGCCTGACTGAGCAAGGGCCTGCTAAATTTGGGTCACCGAAGCAATTGACATCCTTGTCCATTCCCTAGGTCAATTGGTCGGTGACTTTTAAATTAAAACAGGCCCTTTCTCAGTCAGGCTTGATGGATCCACCGTCACTTTGCGCGGTACTTTTAAGACAGACTGTACACTTGTCCTGCCATCAGACCCCGTGCCGCTGCCTTGTCTTCAGGTACTGTGCCCTGCCCTGCCATCAGGCCTTGTGCCTTCCCATGTCCTCATGCCCCGGCCCCGCGCCCATCCTCGAGCCTAATGCCTTGCCCTGCCTCAGGCCCTGTCCTGTCATGTTCTGCTTCCAGGCCTCATGTGCATTGCCCTGCCCTTAGACCCTGTGCCCTATTCTGCCATTAAGCCTTATGCGTTGTATCGCCCTCAGACCCGTGCCCGGCCTCGCCCTAAGTTGCTGTGCTCTGCCCTGTCGTCAGGCCTTGTGCCGTCCCATGCCATCAGACCCTGTGTCCTACTCTGCCCTCAAGCCCTGTATTCTGCATTGCCCTAAGGTCTCGTGTCCCATGCCCGCTCTCAGGCGCTGTGCCCTGCCCTGTCATCAGGCCCTGTGGTGTCTCCCGCCCTCAGGTCCCGTGCCGTTTCCCGTCCTCATGCCCCGTGCCCTTACCTGTCCTCAGAACCCGTGCGTTGTTCTGCCTCCATGCCCTGAGCCTTGCCCTGCCCTCAGGCCCCATACCCTGGCCCTGTTTCACCGGTGATAGCAGCACGCTGCTATTACACGTGTCAAATTGGGTTTCCATGGAGACATCAACAGGCCCATTGCTCAAACACTACCACAAGTATGACGTCAGCTCGCGGAATTTGATAGCAGCGTCCGACGTCCGTGAAACACTGCCCACGTCTTGTCATACCTTCGGGGCCCGAAGGTATGACAAGACGTGGGCGGTGTTTCGGGCCTTGTGTCATACCTGTGTCTTATGTCTTGCTCTACCTTTAGGTACTATTTCTTGCCCTGCTCTAAGATCCTGCGTGTTGCCCTGCCATCAGGTGTGTTGATCATCAGGTGTTCTAAGGCCAGCTGTGTCTTGCACTACTCTCCGGCCTTGTGTAATGATAGCCTCAGACCCGCGCCTTGCCTTGCCCTCGGACCCTGCGGCCTGCATCCTACCCAGCCCTCAAGTATCCGTCTTAGCTTAGCTTCATGGCCTGTGCCTGCCCTGTCCTTAGGGCTCAGACTCTGTGTCCTGCCCTTCCCTAAAGTCCTGTTTAGAGATGTCAAGTTGGAGCCCGCAGGCCCGGAGCCTGGCCCAAAATCCGGCCCTACAGGGCTTTTGCATGCACAGTGGATTGTATCATTGTTTTGAGGTACCTCATCGAAACGCATCGACTGATATGCGACATGATCTATCTTGGTCACGAAATGACCGTAATGTGAGCTCAAGTTCTGACCTTGACATTTCGAGGTAAAAATGAGAGAAGAACGATCGTGCAAACGAAAATTCTCTACCTTTTTTTAGTTCAAAAGCTTTTCATGAAACCAATATTGACAAAAATTGTAATTTTACCCGTTTTTTGGCTATGGAGCCTTAACCGTTAATCTGAACTCAATCCTGACGAAATATTGACGAAAGAGCTGTTCAAGATATATCGATTGCTTTTCTCCTATCGATTGCGCCCTCCTAGCTATCATAGTTTTTGAGATACCGGCACGTTTTCCGAAAAAAATATCGCATCATTGCGAAGTTTGACATTTGATGGCATACGGTCAGATCAGGGCCGTCATAGCCGTCTGGCCATAGGAGGATATAGAGGGGGCCACGGGGCCATGCTCCCCCCCCCCCAAAGCGCCCGGAAATGGCACAAAATCGACACATTTCTGGGCATACCTAATAATTAAACAAAGGAACTTCCATTGGGAAAAGTTTGGGTTATATTACAGAATAGGCAGTAAGGAAGCGAAATCCGAAGCATCCAAAGCATCCGTTCATCCAAAGCATTAATCTATGATGGATTTTTTATGTAGCTTTAAAATCCGATGATTTTTTGTCACAACTTAGGTGGGTACTGTTTGACCTTACGTCACCTAATTATTTCAAACACATAGTATCTTCAATGCAAATTGGCCATGTTTCACACGTCAACCTCTATTTTGAATCAATTGATAAGGGTGAAAAACGCATGAAGAGACGTATGTATCACATTTTAATCATGAGCATATTCATATTTATTCTCTAAGCATAGGTACCTACAATTTGGTGCGTCAAGGGAGGTCAAACACGCCCAACGCCGTTCAGGAAAACGAGTGACTAACAACAATGTAAATGTCATTTTAAATCGCCGGCGGCCGGTCCGCCCTTTGAATGCGGATAAAGAACGCACTACGACTGGGCGAATTTCGAGACTGGCCAAAAGCAATCACAGCCCGCTCCCAATATCCCGCTTGCAGTGCCCCTCCACCAGCACAGTACACAATGTATCTGTACATTATCTCACTTGCATTATATACTATTTCGCTTGCAATGTGCCCTTTCCGATCAAAGCATGTGCCCTATGCCACCTTTGGGACGCAGTGAAAAATCCTTAAAATATGCCCTGCTCGCACGACATTACGCAAAACCTGCAAACCCGCAAAAAACGCACGCAGAAAGCGCATAGTGTAGCCAGGCCTTAACCCGCGACCGCCTGGGGGGGGGGGGGGGTCGGATCCGACCCCCCCTCCGTTTTTCTTGAATAACTCATGAACCGCTTGCGCTATCAACTTGAAACTTCGCATACCTTCTCCCCCATCAATTTGACGTCTCCTGTGCAATTTTTAAGAAAAAATTTCAAAATTTTTTGAGATATATCGATTTTAGTGATGTAACTACATGGCGTTTTCAGTCAAAAAATGGTAAATGTTTAAAAAATCGCCAAAAATCGAGGTTTTAAGCAAATTGCAAATTAAGGACATGAAAAGACGCAGTTCAACGAGTTCTTCAAAATGGCTATCTCGGATTTTCCATAAAATGCGTTTTTCACCCCTAAAAATTCAAAAAACTGTATTTTTTGGAAAACAGCTAATAAAATCCAAAATTTTGAGAATTTCCGAAAAACCGGAATATATGTTATAGAGCTCTATTAGAACATTAGATGTCCCAAATTTCAACTTTCTATCTTGATTTTTGACCCCCAAATTGTAAAAAATAGCTCCAACATGCATAGGGCATGGTGACGTCATAAGCATTTTCTTGAATTAGAGGCACTTCTGAACATCGCATGTGAAAACAAATGGCACCACTAGATTCCTGGGACAAAGCTCGTCTAGAAAAGTGCATTTTTATGTCAAAAATAAAAAGTTGAAAAATTGATTTTTTTTTCTTAGCCCTCGTTTAGTTATGTATGGAATTAACGATTTTTTATGCTTTCAATGCACACTTATCACCAGCACAGTGACTTGGGGTCACATATAACCATTACCATCGGATTTGGCGTGAAAAATAAGCCATAAAACATGTGTCGCACGCCCATGTAGCAGAAAGTGAAAACCGTGACCTTTCGTGACCTGACCTGACCTTGACCCGTACTTAGTATGACCCCTATACGCACATGGTGCCTTCACTAGGTCTTTGAGGTCATTTGTGGTGAGTTTCGAGCAGCAGCTATCGATTCCGCTGTCCGTAAGCCTAATCATGCAAAACCCCTGAATTTGACCTTTGACCTGACCTTGACCCGAAAGTTGACCTCAATCTTAAAATCTTAAGAGTGCTTTGGGAAGGTCTCGTAGAGACCTTTCGAACGCCGCCTCGCGGGGCTCGATACGACCATTGGTTCTCGAGATAACAGGGGGGGGGGGGATCGGATCCGACCCCCCCAGGCTGATGTGGGTACGGAAATAGCCCAGGCGGTGCCGGGTTAAACCTAAATCCGCTATTATGGCTTGAACGTGTCTCTCATCTCTGCTCACTGATGTTGGGAAGTCAGATAACAAAATTGTACGCATATTGTACGCAAAATTGCACGCATTCGGCAATTTGAAAATCTCCAGCTCAGAAAAACCGGAAATGGAATGTCCTCACGAACCCGCCCTCGGTCTGAGTAAATTTACGAAAATAGTTGTGTCTAGCAAGGCAAACAACGCTTACATAATATTTGTATTGCCTACCATCATGCTGTGCTATTGTAGTCAACACGTACCAGTAAAAACGAACGTTCTGTTCCGTGGGTCATTTTTCGAACGCTGTTGACCTCTGAAGATTGTGTGGGTGGCAATAATCAGAGCTGGCACCGCCCGACGGCACTCGCTGCGAATGCCGAGCTCCTCTCCCGACCAGAATACCATCACTATGTTTTTCACGTGCCAGTTGGACCACTGCGATCGGTGGACCAATGGGCCAGGCCGCGCTTACAATTCCGTGGAACACGAGACGGTTCAATTCGCCGCTCAGTGCCGGACACCGCAACTTTTTAGACCCGCCTGGAATCGAAGCTTTTTGCGAACCGAAAACCGGCCTATCGAACAGAGAGCTGACTTCCAAGACGACGTAATAATGGAATCGGATATTGCCGGTATGGGCAGTATGACTTTCTGGATAAACGCGAGCTTATTGTTTTATAACCCTCGCACTTGGGGGTTAATATGGAGGGGGGGGGGGAGGAAGCGGATGGACCGTCGGTGGTTTTCGCAGATAACTCGTAAAAAGCGGCGGATCGTGAAGAAACTGAGTACCATCCAATTAATCATTCCTACACCGATCCCGGAAATACCATAATCCTGATCCAAATGCCCTCTGACCTGTGAACTGTCTCTGGAGACCGTCAGACCAGAATGGCGATTTGGCGTAGGTAAATAGGTACCTATGTCAGCGTACAGTCTGTCTTAACCCTCGCCCATGTAGGGGGGGGGGTTGGTGCAACCCCCCCCTGAGGTTTTTCGGAAATAGTGCAAAAACGGCGGCGCGCAGCGCCGCCAAATTTTGGGTACCTTATGGGGCAAACCTTGCGCATCTTTTGATAAAAAAATTTGACCGGGTCATGTCAGGTCACGGAGTTATGACGTCACAAAGGGAACAGCCTCCGGACGGATTTTCACAAACTGAGTGCCAACGCCTGAGGTTTCCTGCCGGTGGTACGGACATCGGTTGTTGGATCGTGATGAAACTTCCCATGCATGTTGGGGCAAGTATTGGCTATCATATGGTATAAGAAACTTGACCGGGTCAGGTCAGGTCACGGAGCTATGACGTCACAAGAGGAACAGCGTCCGGTACTATTTTTGAAAAGCGCCCGAACCACTATTTTGCTAATTCTTGTCACCTCAATGGGAATATGCAGCAATATTAGCTTCTATAGGGAGCAAATGGACATCCCAAATCCAAAAATACAATCAGATTTCAAAAATTTAAATTTTGATTTTTCGAATTTCTGCCGCCGACTGTGACCTTGCCGACTTCCGGCGCTCCCAACGCGCCATTTTTAGAGCTAGGGAAACGAAATACATACCAAACGATAGAGAATTGATCAAGGAACACGATAGTGAAAGTTTCAAGTCGATATCTCCCACCGTTTTGCCGCAATCGCCGCGGAAAATTTGAAAAAGTCTATTTTTCCGAAAATTTGACCTTTGACCGGTCAAAAGTAGGTCAAATGTTGACCTAGGACCAAAAAATATACCACCAATCGCGAGATCTCGGCGAGAGCAATCCGTTGGTCTTTTCCGCTAAGCTGTACGACGCTCCGTTTTCAAACGCCAAGGGGGGGGGGGGTCGCACCAACCCCCCCTGCATGGGCGAAGGTGGCAGATCGCCGTTTACGGGCGAGGGTTAAAGGGACCCTCCCACCTTCAAAAAAGTTTATGAATTGGCATGAAAGTGATGTCGCTCGGTTCAGAAAGAGCGAAAACGAATATCTACCAAATTTCACCGAAAAATATTCACCGGTTTTCAAGATATTAGACTTTTACTTTTGTTTACTTTTTGGGATCTCCGCTGTTCCTAGCGACTTTATTTGGAAGCAATAGTTTGGCAGCTGACAGTGCGGCACTTGTTGCGCGCAAAGCAGCATATACCACCGCGTGCTACAAAACGTTTTAGTCAAACATTTAAAAATCCAGTGGCGGATCTACGTTGGGGCAAAATGGGCAATTGCCCCCCCTAAACGGAAAACCTCTGGGCAAACATATCTTTTTGCCCCCCTAAAAAAAACTACAACTTGAATACTAAAAATATGGTGTTTGAAATGAAAATGTGAAATAAATGGAGGACTAGAAGGTTGTCATATTCGTGATATTAAGTTGTGAGCTGATAAAAAGTCCTCCGCCCCATGAATGTCAGTCCATCATCCATCAGCAGTGCTACTACTGCTACTGCTACCAAAAAAATAACGCGATTTATTGAAACCTTGAACCAAGTAAACAAACCGTCAACAGCAGACCGCCAGACGCCAGTGGGGTCAGGGGTCACCACACTGGTGAGCGGTTGGACAGTGGTGGGTTTGCATGGGTAGGGGAGAGTGGGGCAATGGCGACACCATAAGCATTTTGCTCAATAGCTTAGCTATTTGAAGCTATTTTATGGTGATTTTGACTGTGCTTATAGCCAAAGGAATAGGCTTTCAGATAACACCCAGTTTTAGTATCTCAGATCACTGATGACAGAGTCAGAGCCTACGCGAAAATGTGAAAAATGGAGGTGCAAAAAAGCGAGGGGTAATGCCGGCCACTAAGTGCAATAGCACAAAAAGTCGAAATATCGCCACTGGTATTCATCCTTAAACCGTTCTTTCGATGGAAATTTAAGTGAGAATTAAGAAACGACAACTGTATTCAGCAGTTAACAGTGCACTGCACTGCAACACAACATTGCACTCGCTGCAACACAACAGCGCGGCGCCAACAGAGCAGCAAACTAACACAACCGGAAACAGCAAGCAAACTAACACAGCCGTAAACACAGCAACCCGAAACGTTGAGCTTTAACGACAGAAGTCGCAAACAAAACCGCGTGGAGTCATTCCGGACACGTGTCCGGTATTACCCCGAGGTCAGCTTTATTTTAAGAAAGCAGGCAGCAGTCAAAGGCATTGCGTCGCAAACGCCTCACATCCAGCAGTCGCCTAAGAAAGGCTTAATTGAAGGTCATTGCAAAGCAGCACTTCTGAAAATGCGTTAACACATTTCACAGTCAGCAAAAAGATGCAACAAAAATTAAAAATCAGATACGAAAAACACATTTAACGCTATAAAAATGAAAATAATGGAGCTACCGTGACAAACTTGCACCACGTGCTAGAATGGCGCTCAACTGAAATGTAAACAATATCAGCTGAATAGTGATGGACAAAGTACTCACTAGAGATGGGTGGCCGGCATTACCCACCGTCCGCCATTGCCCCGCTCTCCCCTATATAAGAAGCAGGGCTGCGGAGTCGATGGATTTTCGGCGACTCCGACTCCGACTCCGGCTTTCAAAAACCAGCTCCGACTCCGACTCCGACTCCGGGCAGAATTGTCGACTCCGACCGACTCCAACTCCCGACTCCGACTCCGCAGACCTAGCAGGGCTGCGGAGTCGACAGATTTTCGGTGACTCCGACTCCGACTCAGACTCGGGTTTCTAAAATCGACTCCAACTCCGACTCCGACTCCGGTCACAACTGTCGACTCCGACCGACTCCGACTCCGACTCCGACTCCGACTCCGCAGCCCTGAATTAAGAAGTGTTTGCATAATATTTTATTGCTAGATAGCATGGGTGTAGGAGCTGAAAAAAAATATTGGTGGGTCTAAATATCCATTAGTACCTAGCATTTCCACTGTGGCTACATTAGTTATGTCCAGAGGCGGATACAGCCATTTCCAAAGGGGGTGCCAAAAGGGTGCCAAAGTCCGAGAGTCTCCACAAGAGCTGCATATGTGTATGCAGGACTGAGGAGCGAAAGGGGGTGCCGTAACATGGCAGGCGAGATAGAACTGGTTGAGTGAACGATATGGTTGAGCTACTGCCGCTGTGTCACTCAGTGATGGCCAGAAAGAACGGTGTACTGCGTGCCTTTGAGAACAAGTGCGAGATAGGTTTCTGAGAGGAATAACGTAAAGAAGATAACCAATCGCGGCTTTTTCATGAGCCATACCGTTATCTAACGGGGACAAACACAGAAAGGCTCAGTCAGAGCTTTTGGTTTGCGAGGTGTTGGAGAAGCTCAGTATGTTGTGGGAACTTAACGCTGTTCAGTGTGATTCCGTTGGCTGTTGCGCTGTGGTCCCATGTAGTCTGTAGAAGCATCGTTTATCTCCTCTCGAAAGTAACACTTATTGTATAATTTTGCTAGCTCGCGAAGTTTAGTCCCAAAGTTAAGCAATGTTATTGTTCATTGTGATTGCATCAATTAATGCAGGACCGAAAACAAATGCGCTGTTCTTCGTCTATTTCTTGTTGGGATTCTTAATCGACTGATCTCATTTTCTATTACCGGAAACAACTGTTAATACGTTTAACTACGTGGCAACCCTGACTGCGTATAGTATCGCAGGCACGCTGATGTGGCCTTTGGTCGTGGGCATTTACACATGAACCTGCTGCTGCGACCCTCATCGGTCTCCGGATACAGAAGCCCTTGAGAACCGGCGCGGGCGGACCTTTCGGACGAGGTCTTGCCGAGGTGATGCGGGAGGTAGAGGACGGACCGTCCATAGCGCCGGTGAGCTATTCTCTAACTATCTCCCGGAGTCAGGGTGGCTGCAATTTTTTTTTTGCGCTGCCCTGGCTTGGCCGGACTGACAAAAATGTAAAAAATCAAAAAAAATAATTCCCGAAATCCGAGGAGAAAAATAGGGGTAGCTCGTTTTTTTTGTTTTTTTTTTGTTCCTAAGACTGGACGTTTGAAATTCTCGCCGACTTGCCTGGCGGCGCAATGTTTGCCCCCCCTAAACTCAAATCCTAGATCCGCCACTGTAAAAATCGTTAGATATCTGCGCTGACGTCACACATTCAGAGGGGTATTCCTATGCATTAGCCCCTCTGAATCAAAATGCTGCAATTTTGAAATTCAATATTTCCGATTTAAGGCATTTCTCGATGTTGTGAGTGCCGAAACCGGTAATTGTGAGCCAGGGACCCCATTTTGGCTATCTCAACTCAAATCTAATGTTAAGGTGGGAGGGTCCCTTTAAAAGTACCGCGCAAAGTGACGGTGGTTCCATCAAGCCTGACGGAGGAAGGGCCTGCTAAATTTGAGTCACCGAAGCAATTGACATCCTCGTCCATTCCCCAGGTCAATTGGTTCGGTGACTTTCAAATTATAGCAGGGGCCTTTCCTCGGTCAGGCTTGATGGATCCACAGTCACTTTGCGCGGTACTTTTAAGACAGACTGGACGTACAGTCTGTCTTAAAAGTACCGCGCAAAGTGGCGGTGGATCCATCAAGCCTGACCGAGGAAGGGCCTGCCATAATTTGAAAGTCACCGAACCAATTGACCTCGGGAATGGCCGAGGATGTCTATTGCTTCGGTGACTCAAATTTAGCAGTCCTTCATCGGTCAGGCTTGATGGAGCTACCGTCACTTTGCGCAGTCCTTAAACCGGCACCGCCTGGGCTATTTCCGTACCCACGACAGCCTGGGGGGGGGGGGGGGGGGTCGGATCCGACCCCCCTGTTATCTCGAAAACCGATGGTCGTATCGAGCCCCGCGAGGCGGCGTTCGAAAAGTCTCTACGAGACCTTCCCAAAGCACTCTTAAGATTTTAAGATTGAGGTCAACTTTCGGGTCAAGGTCAGGTCAAAGGTCAAATTCTGGGGTTTTGCATGATTAGGCTTACGAACAGCGGAATCGATAGCTGCTGCTCGAAACTCACCAACAATGACCTCAAAGACCTAGTGAAGGTACCATGTGCGTATAGGGGTCATACTAAGTACGGGTCAAGGTCAGGTCAGGTCACGAAAAGTTACGGTTTTCACTTTCTGCTACATGGGCGTGCGACACATGTTTTATGGCTTATTTTTCACGCCGAATCCGGTGATAATGGTCATATGTGACCCCAAGTCACTGTGCTGGTGATAAGTGTGCATTGAAAGCATAAAAATCGTTTATACCATGCATAACTAAACGAAGGCTAAGAAAAAAGCCAATTTTTCAACTTTTTATTTTTGACATAAAAATGCACTTTACTAGACGAGCTTCGTCCCAGAAATCTAGTGGTGCCATTTGTTTTTACATGCGATGTTCAGAAGCGCCTCTAATTCACGAAAATGCTTATGACGTCACCATGCCCTATGCATGTTGGAGCTATTATTTTACAATTTGGGGGTCAATTAAATCAAGATAGAAAGTTGAAATTTGGGACATAATGTTCTAATAGAGCTCTATAACATATATTCCGATTTTTTTAGGTCAACTTGAGGAAATTCTCTACATTTTGGATTTTATTACCTGTTTTCCCAAAAAATATAGTTTTTTGAATTTTTAGGGGTGAAAAATTCATTTTATGGAAAATCCGAGATAGCCATTTTAAAGACCTCGTTGAGCTGCGTCTATTCTTGTCCTTAATTTGCAATGTGCTTTAAACTT
Organism: Amphibalanus amphitrite; assembly: GCF_019059575.1. Classification (NCBI taxonomy): domain Eukaryota; kingdom Metazoa; phylum Arthropoda; class Thecostraca; order Balanomorpha; family Balanidae; genus Amphibalanus; species Amphibalanus amphitrite. The sequence goes on along the minus strand of NW_024881955.1, from coordinate 424,351 downwards.
TGATTTTCGGCGATTTTTTTAAAAACATTTACCACTTTTTGACTGAAAACGCCATGTAGTTACATCACTAAAATCGATATATCTAAAAAAAAGAAATAAAATAAATTTTTTACAGGAGACGTCAAATTGATGAGGGAGAAGGTATGCATAGTTTCAAGTTGATAGCGTAAGCGGTTCATGAGTTATTCAAGAAAAACGGAGGGGGGGGGGGTCGGATCTGACCCCCAGGCGGTCGCGGGTTAAGACAGACTGTACGTTCTTCATGTGTTTCCAGGCTCGGTGTGACCATGTGAATTGTGAGGAAGAGCGCGGGATCCGGCAGGGGCTCCGCCACCAAGAGGGTCGAGCAGGATAATCCTCACAATTCCGTAATGGAGCGTAATATATAAGAATTCGCATTTTTGGGGTCGGACCTCCCCAATCCTGAAACGTGACCCTGCGTCTCGGCCGCGGCCGGGGGCAGCGGTCATTCGGGACTTAGGGGCCGCAACGAGCACACGCTGCTGCCGCTGCTGCAATATACCATTTACCAATATAGGGGCTCCATTACACGACAGAGGGGACGCTGCTTTACACCCAACAATTAGAAACGTGCCAGCATGTGAAATGATATATAGTTGTCCCATGGAATATGACGAGTTTCTTCAAGGTCACTTGAAGATCAGGTCAAGGCCATTGACGTTACGTAACTTCGGTCGACGATTTTGACTTTTACAACTTTTTGGGTGTTTTTTGGAACTATAGCTCAAATTTAGCACCCAGTTGAACATTTTAGAAGTAGTTTTGGTGCCAACGCCACATCATTTTGCAAAGATGTCAGCAGTGGTAAACACATCAGTCGGTACCTATAGGTCGGTAGGTACTATGAAAAGCCGGCGGGATGTCTGATGACTGCCTTGACTTGACCTGACCCGACCTGTCCTAAATGCATAAATGCTATCATCGGTTTCCTCTCGTCACGGGCAATACGCTATTTTTCTGCAATGCTCCAGCTTGACCAGAAATCAAACGGCTGAAGGGTATGTGTGTGTGTGTGGGGGGGGGGGGAACGATCAAAGGCTGTAAGACCTAATACGGGAGAGAATTTCAAACATCTTCTGACCGCTTGTCAAATGCAGAGTGTATTATGGCACCTTACTGGATCGAATAAGGCTGTAAGAAATGAAAATGCGCTGGTTTCGCTGGGTGAACGAAGTGAAACCGTACCCCAGTGACTGTCACAACAAATATATTTTTCATAATAGGTAGGTATATGGTATAATGTCATATGAACCCTCAAGGAGCTTTTCATCAATATCAGTTACCTACTTAGGAAACATCATTTCTGTTTCTGTCCAAATATCACCGAAACTTGTTTTGCATTCAATAATTTCTATGTCGTACCTATTGACTCCCACAGTTGAGCTTTTGAAACCACTCTCAGCTTGGCATCATATAAAAGGATGACATGTCAGATCGTAGATACCTATATACCATTGAAACAAACCACGTGGCACGTCATCACTCAACAGCGTATGTCGTGACCCCGTGACAGTATCGTCGCTCCTACAGATGCACCAGCGGCCCACGCGTGCCAAACACAGAGTAATGCCCTTTATATCGCGCCAACTCGCTGTCTCAAATATCGAACCGATCACACGCTCACAACTTCAAGTCACCAAGACTGGCACCAGGAACATCACCGGGCACCAACAGTCACCAACAGCACATATAAAGCTTTCTTGGGCGAGAGTTAAAACAATGTCATGCTCCATCGTCAGGTCACATATATCAACCACAGGGAGTCATCACAAACACATAATCACTGAATCAATGCCAGCCACGGGCTAGGTGCTGTCGGCTGTGACTTTTGACTCCACCAATGTAGGCCCGGCCGCCCCCATACGAACTGGTCAGCCTCCAAATCGCTGGCTTCCAGTCGGTCTCAGCTGATGACTGTGTGATCCTGGGAGGCCTCAGCTCTGCCCCGTGCGACCCTGTCGGTCCCATATGGAATGACGCGCGCCTCGCCACGGAGTGATACGACAGTAGGGACCTGCAGGGAGCCCCGCCGCTGGTGGTCCGGCCAGCAGTGGCCCGCGGCCTCAGTGAAGGTCATGGCCGGCCCGGGAGGGGTCAGGGGCTCCGATTGATCAGCTAACGGCCGTAGTGAGCAGTCGCTGGGTGGTGAGCAGCAGCAGCAGGCCGCCCAGACAGCAGCGGCCGCACACGGAGAAGGACGAGCAGCCCGTCTGCATGGCGGCCGGGTGCTCCCCTGCGGAACGGCCCAGACTGTCATTGGGTGGGGAACGGAACGTGGCGTACAGATATATCATAGAAGACCGGAGCGTCACATCACTGGCTAAGAGGGATCGGATTCGAAGAAGATTGATATATAATGCAGGAGAGACACAAACAAACTAGGCGATATGGGTGATATCATCGATGGAAGACGAGCATGATAAACATAGTTCGCAGGATGAAGTTAAGTGACGAGCATCATATTGCCGACAGAAGGAACCGGACCTTCGTCGAAGGTCTCGTACCGGCTTGCTGCTAAAATGAATAACATTTGAAGCTCAGCTTTCGGAGGATTGAAGTCAAAACCCAGAAAACAGCGCAGCAAAACATCTTTGTAAGGTGCATATATCAAGGTAATGGCGTGTTCGCACACTGCGAATTGTGGCACAAAACATCCGTATTTGGTAACGGTGTTTTCTCTCACAAAGGCTCACCCACTCCCATCTAGTCCCCTGCTTCTAAAAGCCGTTGCACCAATGGGTCAGCGATCAATGTGTCGCCGGCGCGTGGCTACATTAGGCGGTACATCACAGTATGCCCGGGCGGGGACCGGCAGCCGTCGCCGCTCAGGCGACCGCAGATCGATGACAGGTAAGAATGGGCCCCGGCCTCAGAATAAGAGGCCATTAACGCACACTCACACCCGCGGTCTACTAATGATGGCTCATTGGGGTTTAGTGAATGACGCCCGATTTCAACACGCCCATTTCAATCCGTGAAATCGGTGAATATCCCATCGTTAGTGTGGTGACGGGTGAGGGAACGGTACGGTCCGGCGAAAGCAAAATGATTGACTAGAAGGGGGCCTAAATATGTAAAGTATGCCCTGTATACTAAGCACTGACCGTCCAGTATGTGCACGGTGACGGCGGCCGGCTGGGCGTTGCTGGGACTGCAGACGTACTGTCCCGAGTCGCCGCCGCCGGCCGAGCGGATGAGCAGGTGCGAGGTGGTCGTGTGGCCCCGCGCCGTGATGACGCTGATGCCGCCGCGCGTCGAGCTGAACGTCACCACCTGGGAGGGGGACCACACCGAGCTAGCCAACGTCTGGAGCACACAGACACACGCGACACTCAGGCGGGCGGCGGCGGGGAGCGGCCGGGCAGGTTAGTCATCCCGGCCCCGGCAGCCAGAATCGACTCACAGTCATATCACTATCAGACGTTCGAGCGTGATGACACATGCAACGCTAATGTTTTCAGACAAACTGTTTACATTGAGAGACAAGATTACAGTACCTATCAATTACGTGCGTTTTTACTGAGCTAAGGAAAAAAAACGGTTGCACCGGGAAATTTCAAAATACCTTCAATAACCCCAAGTATGTACCTACTGTACTGTACAAAGGAACAAAACATGCTGCTGACGTGCAGTGCATAATGCCGTAGTGCATAAGCGGTATATTGTACACGGGGTATATTTCGAAGTACCAACCCAATCATGGAAAAGACATAAGAATTGTCTACGTAAGCTTAGACACACATAAACAAGCCAGGGTGTTCCGCGTCGTAACACATTGCGTTCCCATCATATATCAACTGGGTGCCGCCGACCATGGTCTAAGTTTCCGACCGGGACGTTGCCTTATCCGGCAGTGCAGCACCAACATTCTAGTGTCGCTCGGTCAATCTTTTTACAATGTTTAACTCACTTCTATATTTGTACAAAACTTTGTACCTACACGTTTCATCTGCATATACAGCGCTTTGAAGCGCTTTGTAAAGGGCGGCTTTCATCAAGCTCGCGAAGTTTTTGCCACTATGGGCTTCTCTAGGCCCGCCGAATTATTTGGCTTAGCCAGCTTTGGAAAACAAACCAATTTCCGTTTCCCATGCCTTGAACAATTTTCAAAAGGATTGTGCTCCTTCTTGCAGAAATCAGAAATGACGGATGCTCCCCATGTAACACATTGCGTGCAGTCACGGAATGCAATGCCTCAGTGTCGGCGGCGCGGGAGAACAAATCAGAGTGAGTCCGATTTCCGGCAACTGCCGTCCGGTCGGCCGATGTTGTCTGTGCCGAGCTGTCAATGACCGTCGCCATCGGTTCTCGGCCGTCAGCTCGGCGGTAAATTGAGCAGTTCGTGACCGAGCTCCATCTGGTCGGCGACATTTGCGGCGGCGGCCGAGGCGCCACCCTCGTCTCCTGGCGTAGTTGTGAGTCTGTGGCGGAACTGTGAGTCTGTGTCAGAGCTGTGAGTGTGCACGGGGGTGGGGGAATTTGGAGCAAATGCTCCCCGATACGCCCGAAATCGACGATTTTTCGCAGAGGCTCCCGTACCATTCCGCCGAGGTGGGGAGAGGCTGCCCCATCCCTGGTTCCAGTAGAGCCACTGTACCGAGGTGGGCGGTTCGAAACTGTACCTGCACGAGCGGCCATATTCACCTGATTCCTGTGGAGCCACTCCACTGATGTAGGCGGCTCAGGACTATAGCTGACCGTGCAGGTCAGGTTCAGGTCACTGCCCCGCTGGATAAACACGCTGCTGCCGCCCAGAATCCGCGCCACCGGAACTAGAAAACGTGGGCATGTCACACTCCAGAGTCATATGGAGTGCAAGCACACGAGGTAAACAGTGGGTTGAAAAGCGTATGTCACAGGGGGGGGGGGAGGGACTACTGGCTAAGCAGATTACATGAATATCGTTAACATACCCACAGCTGAAATAACATTAGCTATTTAAGCATCATTGAATTTATCAGCCTAGCTGCGGCAAAAGTGCAGAATTGGGACAAAAACCGGTACCTAACCATGTCAGTTCAACGTCACTTCACCGACTGGGACTGTCTTTGACTCCTTGACTTCTACGTTTCGTACCCTCATAAGTAGAAAGGTAATCTGTCTGAATGGCCAGTCGTTTTTGTCCCGACCACAGCATGCGCAAGTAGCATGAGGCAGAAACACATCATCGTTATTTTTAAATGACAGTGGCTGCACCTAACACGAACGAAGAACGTGTCACCCGCACAAGCTTCTAAAAACGGGTCTGATTAAATGAGACGATCATGTAATAATTACATAGGCGTCGCCAGAGATTTTCGGTTGGGGGGGCAAAATCAACTTGTGTGTTAAAACTTGCCTTTCCCCAGTCTTTACTCACTCTTTTTACATATCATTCGACGCACAATGCACGGTCTTGCCGAATACCAGATTAGCGCGAATTTAATCAAAAACCCGACTTTCGATAAACTGTTATTTATACCTATCAGTGGGTAGGCAATTGTCTGAAGTTATCTGATAGAACCTTATTTTTAAGCCACTTTACCATTTGAGGACTTATATCCCTGCCGAAAGTAGACCCACGCTCCGGTTCCTAAAATCGGGCTATGGTACTGATAAATATGTCCAGTTTTCAACGTAAATTTTACGGAAGTTTCGAGAAGATATATGAGAAAATAGCATATCACCGGATAGCACAATTCATGATGAAGCTGTTTCTGCTATCATGGTAGCTTTTCAATGAATGGTTTTTGAGTTTAATGAGTTAGAACAAGAGCCCTGCATGTGTATCGTTCTCACGATAGTATTTAATAAAGAAGTTGAAAAATGTCAAAATGGATAAAAATGGATATGACGAATAGGGCATGGCTGAACTCTCCGCACCTTTCTGAACATAAGCGAGCAAGTTTTAGCTGCCAGTTTTTGCCTATTTGCCGTCAACTCAGCTTTGAACATGTCTAGTCGGCCGCCCTATGTGGCCTGACCAAGGTCGGGGGCGGCGCGGCCGGACAGGCTCCAGCCTAATAAACTATCTCAAGCACACGAAATCGTGATTTCATGCACTCCTTGCAAGGTCCGATGCTTCACCTATGCATTGTTGGTCTTACGTGACGTCATTTATGACGTCACTAGGGTAATAAGAGTTTTTCGTCAATAACTCCCGATTAAATTGAGCTAGCGAGTCGAGAAAGCCACCAATGGACTCAGGAAGACTTGCTGAATCGAATGATATGCAACATGACCTCCTTCAACCAACTTCGTGATCTGGAGGACTCTGACCTGACCTTGACCCACGGTCAACACCTTAAGTTAACTTCAGCCGAACAAAAAGTATACCATTCGACGCGCCTGAGTGAGGCGAACATGATGATACCAAAATTGCGGCTCTGCGGCATTTTTTTCGCGAAGTTATTAATAAAAAATGAATCCGCGCCTGGGTCACTTGACCTGACCTCAGAGGTCACAGGTTGGCCTAAGACCTTAAAATCGGATACCAGTCGCTGCGTCTCGTAACGGCGCACACGCTCGTTTTTTCCGCGGGGCTCTAGCTCCATCAGGGGCGAAACAGCGACGGGGGTCGTACCAACCCCCCCCCCCTTCGGCCGGCGCGTATTTTGAAAACCAATAAGTCCGGCGAGGGGTAAGTGTCAGTTTTGGAACCAGAGAACCATTTTCAGTGGATCCGAGCAGCGCTGGGATTAAATTCGCGCTAAACTGGTGTTCGGCCACACTGTGCAATGGTGCGAGGAATCCGATGGTGGCAAAGGTTTCCTTCTAGCTATGACACGTAATTTTTTACAGAAAAATTTGAAGTTTTGAAATTTTATGACAAAAACGACTGGTAGAATTATAGTATATAGTGGCTGCGATTGCCGACGCACTGCAGAGGGCCCCTGTGCAGACGCTCGACGCTCATGATCATTACCTAGAAAAAGGTGAAAAACGCTCCATTTAATCGGCTCACCCTGCTAAAACCTCCATTCACGCATGCATGCAGAGGTTTTACGTGAAATGCATAGGATTTATCCCAGCCGCCGATCGTAGCTAAGTTGGGCTCGGCGGAGAGTGACTGTCGGAAGTGTGAACCGGAAGTAATTCATCTTTGCTCCAGTGAGAGGAAGTGTTTTGTTCATTCGAGTGTGAACAAAAGTTTCTCGTTTTTCGTGTGAAGGGAAGCGCTGCAAACGCGAACAAAAACTGTTAAACGGAACCAAAAGTTACGCACGGCATAGCGGCAAGGGATCCCTTAGAGATAGGTTTGGGACTTCCAGGCCATTTCAGGCCACTCAGGGTCAGTGTGACTCTCAGAAGCATGCTTAGGATCCCGGAGATCGGCGTGGGTCACCTCAAATATTGACGTGTACGTGGTGCTTTAGGGCTTTCCGAGCCCAAGGTGGGGCCCTCAGAAGCCAGTGTGGGCGGCGGGCGCTAAGAGACTAGGCCCAGGGTGAGCCTGGAGCCCTCGGATAACAGTGTGAACCCTCGGGGTCTGTGTCGAATCCCTAAGGACCCTACGTAGGGACATAATAAACATGTGTTGCGGACCTCAGAGGGACACGTGAGCTGTGACCCCTCAGATGCCGGCTTGGGGTTAGCAAAGTCTGTGGCCTCAAAAGTTTGCCTGAACTATCAGAGGCCAGTTAAGGTTCTCAGAAATGTTCGAAGGCTCAAAGATCCCTATATGGGCCCTCAGAGAACATGGACACCAGTGAGACTTTCAGAGGCCGGTTTGGACCCTCTGAAAGCTTCTTTAGGGCTCAGTGGAGCTCCTTAGGAGCCTTTGTTTAAAGCAAGCTCATGAGCCCTGCGACACTTGTACGGTACTTGAGCCTGTCGCAGACGTTTGACGAGAGTTGGGAAAGGCCCCGAATATTTCGTTTCACGCTTTGAACGAAAAGTGTGTCAGCACTCCAAAACTTATGGAAATCAGCTGTAAATGTAATCAAGAACGAGCTAGGAACATGGAATGAATCACAGCATTGACATTTCCGAGTCTGGACTCGGAGACTTGAAGATTTTGGCGACTGCGAGTCAGACTCTGGTTTGAACTGCACGCTCCAACCGAGTCTGACCTCACAGTCTTCTCAGAAAGGTACCCCCATTTTTTCCCGACTCCAAAATCTCATCGGATCTGTATCGATCTCAGGGGGTGCCCGGTCCGAGGTTGGGGGGGCAAGCTGCCCCGCTTGCCCCCCCATGGCGACGCTACTGAATAATTATCAAACCTCTGCTATCCAACATTTGTAAACGAAGATATTTGTCAACACTTTATAATGGCCCCATATCTATATCTGAAGCAAGTTTGAAGTTGTTAGCTTTGGTGTAATTCAGTTTGTTAGCTCGTGTCTCCTTCGGTTTGAGTACAGGGTTGGGCAGATAAATTGGGACAAATTTCAACTTCCTCTAAAACGACTATTTTTTTAGCGATAAAGATAATTTTTAACGTAAATATAGGCTAATGAATACGTTTCCATGTTATGCAGGTTGCGTTGTAATTTTGAGTCGGCTGGCCACAGAACGTGGGCTTAACCCGCGCGGGGCTGGGGGGGTAAATTTTACCCCCCCTCGCGAATTTTTGCAATATCTCAAAAACGGCGGCGCGCAGCGCCGCCAAACTTTCAGTACCTTTTCTTACATCAATTTGACACGTTCCCTGAAAATTTGAGCGACATCCGTCGGAAAATTTTTGAGAAATTGACGTTTTAGTGACGTCATGTTCGCCATTTTCGCCTCAAAAACGGCAAAAGTTCAAACGCCGCTAACATCTTCATTTTTAAAGGAATCAAGACGTAACAAAAAAAGGATATACGTAATTCTACTTTTTCTATCAAATGGCTATCTCGGTTTTTTGAAAATTTTGGATTTTGGCCCAGATTTTTTCAAAAAACTGACTTTTTTGGGAAAATAGCTATAAAATCCAAAATTTTGAGTGTATCGAAAAAACCGGAATATATGTCAGAGAAGTGGTCTATGTGTACCTACATACCAAGTTTTAGAAGAATCGGTTCAAAAATGTGGGAGTTATTCAAAATTTTGTGACGTCACGACACACAAAAAATTGAAAAATGACTTTTTTGGAAGTTCTAGACCTCGTACGGAAACAAAAATAGCACCATTCGATTCGCCGTGAAAAACTGCATCAGATAGACACCTTTTTAGGCCTTAACAACCAACTTCAAAATTTGACCTCACTTGACCTGACCTTGACCTGACCTCGACCTGAAATTCATCCAGAGGTGGTCCATATCACTTATTGAGTGTGCCTATTGAATTCTATGAGTAAAATGACCCATAAAACATGTGTCGCACATGCCCTTTTCTATATTTTGTTTTTGGTGACCTGACCTGACCTGACCTGACCTTGACCTTGACCTCTGAATGATATTGTATGCAACGAATATTGTCTTGGTAGCCTAAGAACACGTTTTGGGCGATCAGTCTCAGTCCATGACTCCATTCTTCGGCAACTACGGTGCAAGGCCAATACTGTAGGAACTTGCAATTTGTACCCTTGACCTGACCTTGACCTTGACCTCAAACTTAAAATTAAGTACATGTTTTTAGTTGTTCGTGATGAGATCTTTCGATTGGCGTTTGAATTTTCCAAATCGGACCATTAGTTCGGGAGATAACAGGGGGGGGGGGGTAAAATTTACCCCCCCCCCCCCAGCCCCGCGCGTTCGGCTGGAGACCCCAGCCCCGCGCGGGTTAAGCAAGCCACTAACAACTTAGTCCGCGCGCACATGCATGCCAATACTCTAATTATGCTCCATCAAATGGCTGAAAGTAGTGTGTATCGAACAGACGTAAACGTTGGGGGAAGAGATGATATTGACTCATCCTTACATACCTATTGCATTGACACCGGCCGCTCCCCCGGTTTCCGGGGCTAAAAGGCAAAATTCAATTAAATCAGAGGATCCTCGCGAAAACAGTGGCGCGAGCTTACAACGAAGGTAGCCGCGCCATGAGAAAGCGACATACCAGCACCTGAAACATGTACTCTTATGCATTGATGCATATCAAGCTGTCAACAATAACATAGATGTTGAAGCAGCTGTGACGTTAAAAAGATTGTTTCCTCTTGAAGGGCTTGGAGAAGCGAGCAAGCACGTGCAGGTCTTTTTCGACGATGGTATCCCCATAACCGAACATATGAACAACCGCAAACACCATGTAACATCGCAACCAGCCCAGGAGACGTGATCTTAGTTCCAAAAAGCGATGCAGCAGACATCGGTGTAGCCATTCCACTTGGTGACTTCTCACGGTCACGTGGGGCCCCCTTATTTTACGGAATCGGGAGGGGGTTCGCCATTACAGGGTACCTAACGATTATTCCGGCAGTTCGAATCAACAAGATGAAAGAAGGCAACATCCTGCATGGAGTGATGCTCTTCGAGGAGTCAGCTCCCCGGCATACAGTAAATTAAATGCAAAATCTCCTGAAACGGAGGATCCCGCAAACTGTACCCAAGGGAAAATGCCTCCTTCCTCATTAAACCTCAGTCCACACAAGTTCTGGTTGCTGGGGCGTTTTTGCGGGTGAGTCTAACGAACGTCCCCATGTGACTGTGGTGAGCCTCAGCAGTGCCAGTTGGCTACAATTACGAGCCATTTCAGACGGGAGATCTCGCCGCGCGTGCGGCCAGTCCAGGCACCGATAAGGACTGATGCAGGTGGATCACGGTGACCACATTTGGTGAAAATGTGTAAAATTGGTGTGACAATATGTGATCCGAATTTGAAATGCCTATGTTTACAAATTTCTAAGCTACGGCGTTCTAAATGCAAATATGTATTTTGTCCCAATTTATCTGCCCAACCCTGTATGTCGGCTAATACATGCAAAACAAAGTACGTTGGTTATGAGGTTAGTCATGTTAAGAAGCTTGAGCTATTAATTTGGTTAGTCTATGTATCTAATAAGTCAGTACATTTACTCAATGAAGGAGGCTCTATGTCGTCCTCAATGTTTACTGGTTCTTCTTCCACTTCAGGTAGCGAATCTGAAATGAGGCAATGCTGCAATGATGTGTGAATTCTGCATAGTGCTAAAATGACTGTATGCTAAAATGACATAATGCTCTGGACTGTAATAATACGAGACCACTTATTCCTTGCATAATGCATACCACTTGGTTTCATGACATTAAAATCAGAGCGTTGAAAAATCACAACATACGTTTGATGACCTATCTATGTATTCTGAGACCTGATAATGGCGATAAGTTAGAGCCTGTAATGCATGTGACGAAAACAATAGCAACTATAATTGACAATGAACACAACTAAAAGTAATGTTCCATTCAAGCGATATTCTCCCATAAAAACAAGAGCCGTAAAATCACTCCAACAGCACGATGTCGCCGAACGATGCACTTACTTTGCTTAAAAGCCAAATATACGATTTTGCATTAATGTATCTCTCGTGTGGCAGATACCCAAAACAGAGACAAACCAAAATGCCCCGCACGTACTCGCAAAGACGTAAATTACCCCTGTAACTATCGAGCCTTCGTTAGCCCTCGCATGTGTGCGGCGTTTGCCAGCTTCTAATGTGTAGGGGGGGGTCGGTTGGACCCCCCCCCTTGCCGTTTGGCCCCTGATCGAGCTAGAGCTTCGCGGAAAAAACGAGCGTGTTGCCCGTGACGAGAGGAAGCCGATGATACCCAATTTTAAGGTCCTAGGTCATTGGTTGACCTTCCAGGTCAGGTCAATGACCCAAAGTCGGGAAAATCGGGACCTGTTAGAAAGTCGTAAAGTGTGGCTGCTAAGGGGTTTTTCGGGGTGCTGATCACGAATATTGTGTTAGTTTTGATCACAGATGATGTCTTGAAGCATTTAGACCAGGTCGGGTCAGGTCAGGTCAGGTCAACCAGTAGGCGTCGTGACGGGTATTCGTAGTACGTGTCAACCGCCTCTGACAGCTTCGTAACATGTTACGAAGTCACCAAAACTACTTCGTAAATGTTCAAATGGTTGCTAAATTCGAATTCAGCTCCAAAAACTAGCCCAGAAACATGTAAAACTCGAAAAAGTGACCCGAGGTCACCCGAGGTCACCAAAGGTCAATGACCTGACCTGACCTTCAGGTGACCTTGACACACACGGGAGTAACATCAAATCACATGTTTGAACGTTTGAAACCACGAAAAGCTTGCAAACACGCGGCTAGTGCGAGCCGACATACGCGAAATCGCGATTCCGGCCAAACATGGTCTCGGAAAAGAGGTCACAGGTCAAAGGTCATTTGGGTCAGGGTCATGAAATTTTCAGGGTAGGTGTCAAATTGATCAATGCGAGGGTACTGAAAGTTTCGTCGCGATCGGCCGCTTTTTACGCGAGTTATTCGCGAAAAACCATGGGGGGGGGGGTCCATCCGACCCCCCCCCCCCTACACATGCGAGGGTTAGACTAGTACAATCGACCACTGTGTCTGTTTCGCTCGAACGGCTGTCTCAGATTATCTTAGCGTGCAACTGACAGAGCGATTACCGATTTGTGACAGTCTGCTGCACTTCAGCACTGCTCGTAAAGCAGTTAGACTTGACCTGTCCGCTTGTCAGACCCAGAGCATCAGGCAGAGTACCATCCAAATCCATAGTACGTTGCACGCTGTATCGTAGGCCTTATAATTTGCAATTGTACCCACATACAATGCAATATGCAGGTATTGTGTGCTGGATGGACGGTTTCTGCTACCTGTGCCAACATGTGCTTTCTAGCACATTACCTTATGCCTAAGCATCACATTAGGAATTGTGCACATAGTCTGCCAGTGTATGTCTCGATTTCTTGTCTATTAAATCAGTTTCGTATGCGTCGTAATAATACACATTTGTAAAGTGAGTGCAACTGTGCTTTGCTTAGCCAGCATAGTGCACACTGAGCGCGCGTTCACGGTCGCTGAGGTAGCCGACGGCGACTATGACTTTCAGTGTCGAGCGGTGGCGTAAACTGGTGGGCATTAGGGAACGTTCGGTATCGAGAGATTAATGGAGCGGTTCCGTCTCGAATAACTGCCACATCTCCATATCGAAATCACATTTCAGCGGCCGGCCTGTTCCAAATCGCCGTCCGTTGGGAGGTGCTGGTATATATACAAAGGCTATACGGGCTCGGAGAAGACTTTTACGCCCCACTCCAAATCCAGGGCGCCAAAACAAAGCCATAAAATTGGCTTTATGAAGTCAATACATTGAAATGTTTTGTGATGACGCATTTCCCTGCATAAGCCGAAAAGCAAGTACGTACGCCATAGCCATCGATCACATTTTGAAACATAATGACATTTGGATATCAAATGATGTCAGGACGTCTTCAAAGCATGATTTCATCATACTGGAGGGAGAGCATGTCCGTTGCAGATTAGGACGGGGTAAACAGATGTCCCCGCTCATACGGAATTTATGTCCCGGGAAGCCGCCAGTTGGGGCTCGGCGACCTCACTGTCGGCCCTTTCCAAGCTCGCCCACTCAAGCTCAGGCTTTCACAGAGTATCTATTTTACGGGATGAGCTCAGTGGCCTGAGGCAGCCAGCCGCACTCGAGCAGAGGGCAAACTCTGCCGCAAAGTAAACTTCAACCCGGAACCAGGCAGGTGGATTTACTTCTGCGCCACATTCGCAAACGCATGTGGGAGGTTTTTATGGGACGTCTTTGATGAGAACTGTGGGCACCGATTGAAAAAAAAAACAGCTGCTAAATTTGTGAATGACAATTGCCATTTTTATACATAAAAATACTGTACAGTTCACATTGCATAAAATTATCCCATATAATAACAAAATGGCTAACTTCAATCATCAAAAAGCCAATAGCAAACATTCACTATGCAATTAAGTGCAAATCATCATTTACGCGAACATTATCCGTCAAACTCAATGTGGCACCTAAGCGAAGATGCGATCAACAAACATTGGAACACGCTATGTAAGTACTTGTATATCCAACTTTGGAAACTCCAACTGAAATCCAAAGTACCAATGCATGATTGATTGAAGATTGTGTGATTGTGTTATTGAATATGCGATTGAGGATGAGTGGCTACGCGAACAGGCATCCTTCTCTTTTAGACACGTGAAGGAATGGATACCAGTCCAGACACTGAAAAGCCACTAAATGCAGCGGATTTGTCCCCCGATAAGAGGGTAAATAAACAAATAAAAATGTTGGCCAATTTATAGGGATTTCTGAGGCAGTGCTGGCAATCTAACAGCAATTTAAATAGCTTAGGTTTTGGGCCAGCTTGAGAAGCGATTGCAAAATGACATTGCAACCTGAACTCTAGTTTGTAAAAACTTTGTACTTCACGCTGCTCTCCACATTTCATCTGAACAACAAATTGATCGAATGGTCTTAACTCTGAAAGTAAGAAAATAAACGAATGGTCAGATAAGCATTATCTTATCACATTTATTAGCAATTCTCTTTGCTATTTTAGACAGAAAATGGATCACCTTGCTCTACGCAGCAAACATCTCATGTGCTTAAAAACGAGCTGTTCATTTCGCCCCTCCCCGCACGTACCAACCACGTTGAGCTGCACGGAGATGGCCATGACGGGCTTGGTGCTGATCTGGCAGTCGTACAATCCCGAGTCGTTGTGCCGGCTAGCGGCCAGTGCCAGCGTCCAGATGGCACTGCCGCGCGTGTGGAACGCCTCGAAGCGCAGGTCAGTCGTGTACGTGTAGCCGCCCGTGGTGAGGATGTGCAGGTCCGACTGCCGGATCCAGGACACCTGTCGGGACACAAAAACACCATGTTTCAGTCGCGCGGATCAGCTAGGTAGAGGCCAGAAGCTCTGGTTGGTTGTGAATACCGAGCTGCTACCGAAATTGGGTTGATAATATTTACCTAGGGTCCAACAGAGCTGTCACAAAACAGATAAACTGACAGGTGAAACTATCGGGGTTACCACTCTAGATAAGGTGACGCAAAAACTGGAAGTCAATTCATGCGTAGTCACTGAAAAAGGCCACTAATCCAGAGTTAACGGTGCTTGAACCTGACCTGGTTTAAATCGGTGTTCTCATTGAGAAAGGAGCTCCCCCATCGCCCAGTCGCTCCACATTTCTTACAAAGACTTGTCTAACTCATTTTTCTCAGCCAATGACCCGACTTTCAATGCCGCAACAGTCAACGCTGCTCGGTGTTTCGGGCAGCGTGACCTGTCGAAAACAAAGAGTGATTTACTGGGACACGGTAGCAAGTGTATACGTCTACTGCGTTTGGCAAGGCACATAATATTTCACCGTGGCTGTAAATTGCTAGGATAACTCCCCGGCGACACCCAAAGACCATTTATCATTGCAATGAGCACCGGCAGCGCATGCCGGCCGGTTCGAGCGCGCCCGGCCCGGCTGCACCGGCCGTCAGCACGGCTGGCTTGGTTCGCCAGGCCGACACCGTTAATAACGAGGAGTACGGTACGTCCACCAACGCCCAGACAGAGCCCATGGCTGCTTGGTGAAACGGCAGCTAGATACAGTGCTGGTTTCAGAGCCATAAAATTACTAATGTTCCGGTCCCGTGAATCTCCATTCGTGATGCCACTAGCCTTAGGATTATATTGATAGCCACGCTGGAGAACTGTGTCTATTGTTCTGGCAGGAGTTTCGTGTCTCTATCCAGAGGCACGCCCCAGCCGTTTCGGATGGCTCCAGCTGGCGGGTCGTGCCGGGACCCATCTGGTCGCAGCACCCCGATCGGCAGGCAGCGGTGTACGGCGATCGACCGACGCACGAGCTTGTCGGACCGACCGCCCCGCTGCACCGGCCGGCTGTAAATGTCAGTAGTAGTTTGGGGAGGGCGGCCGCGCACCTCCGACACCTCTAGCAGGGGACAGACCGGTGGTAACACGGTGTAAGCCACTGTGAGACGACTGCAAGGCTCGGAAACAGCCGAAAGTCAAACTTATACCATGAAGTTGGCCGGACACCGTCAGTCCGCCTCGCAGCGAACGGGACAATTCCTGACGAAATCGCTTCATCCGCCGGTGCTGTCTCGTCACTGCCCAAGTTACCATCCGGAACAATGGCTCATAATCTCATGTCGGGCCGACCTGGCCTGCAGACGCTCGTAAAGCATCGCGGGCCGGTGGCCGGAGAAGAGAGAGGGGAGGGAGGGCAGTAGGGGGGTCAGCGGTGGGGATGCGGTCAATGGCCGGGATTCAGCGGATGAGAAGTTGGCGGCTCAGCGGCCAACTTTTGAACTGCTGACACCAGTTTTGAGGCCATTGCGGAAAAGAAAGGAGAAAATATGATCGGTTAATGATATACGAGCACTGCTTTTCACGACTATGCTCCGACAAGGATTACACCAAGCCGTATATCGATAACTGCAATAGTTGGCACCTTCTGTCACTGATGCTGGGCAAATATTCAGTACCTATCGGACTCATTAAAACCCCCGAGGAATCAAATTGACACATCACGTCCCCGCCTCCATTGCGCAGCGCACTACACCGAGCTCCAGGGGGTGATCTTGGAGCGGCCATTACTACCCGACAGCCACCTCTGTGCGTGGCCAGAATTCGAGCAGAGCGGCTGCCATCGGCTCCACGTACCGGTGCGAGTATATGGGTCTGAGTCGCCCCAGAGAGCACCGAGCCAAGACAGACGAGCGGTTGTCCCGCCGGCCGCGTCACGGCCGTTCCGCGCTGGCATATGGTACCGGGAGATATCGGTTCCCGTGCCATGGGGTAGAAGCGGCATTAGTCTGTCATATAACAGGGACGGGGTTGAGACGAGGCTTAAATTTACATCAATTCGTGGTCAACAAAACATCTTTGAAATTCACCACAGATGTCGATCGTTGAGCTCGGCATGCTTACCAACTACCTACCAAAAGCAGCCAAAGTAGCAAAGTACTGTTTAAACTTCAACGTGACGCCTCAGCTCCGTGCCTTAACCTAAGCGTTACAAGTTCACACCAGCCTCGCCATTTTATGGCCGTTATATCGGCCGTTCGCACGCGGCGTCTGGCACTCAGTGACAGTGCCCCTCGCCTCTGAACCCACCGGCCCGCCACTGTCCGATCGCGTGCTGTGATGAGCACCGGTAACGACGCGATTAGCGGCGGCGGCGACTCGAGTGTCCGCTGTCGTACGGCGTCGTACCCGCCGTGCACTGAGCGGTAACTGGCGTACATCAGCGCAACACACGGTGTCATTGTACTCGGCGGTGATCACACCCGGGTCAGAGTCGAGTCACACACAGCAGGGGCGGGGGCCGGCCGACGCACCGACCAGCAGGTCACACTGGGATCAGAGTCACACACACCAAGATAGGGCTGCCGGCTGGACGAACCGTCTACTACAGACCAGTCAACAATAAGACAGACAGCAAGACAGATGGTATGTGTACTAACTAGATATTGCTTAATAAATACTGAGAACCAATGTTAATAGGAACCAGACATTTCTTACCGGGTGCACTGAAATGCTTTACAAATTAGCTAGAAAGACCACCAAGACGCTAACGTGACCACGCGACGCATCTGTCACACCGCCATGACGTCATATCAGTTTTCGTTCTATGAATAGCCGAAGTGATCCATCACATGGCGTCGTGGTTCTGCACACGCCGTTACGAGGATCCTCGTGTATGTGTACCGCCCAGCTGATCTATAGGACATGACCGTCCAGCACCACCGTCTCAGACATGAACTATAGGTATATGCTACTTTTTACTTGCTTAGAAGCAAAACATCAAGCATGTCAAACATTTTTATAGCATTTCTGCAATCACTAAATGCGCCGTCCATCAATTCCTGCGAAACCATCTGATGCGATGGAACCTTGGCAATCTACTCGATATGGCACTGCTCGGCCGGAGCGAACTAAAACTTCCATAAAATACCAGACCATTCCCAGGCCCAGGAGACGTCGCTCCAAAATTTATTCATCATTCCTCGAAGTCGATTGGCCATAACTCTTTCAAAACCACTAATTTCGGGCGCCGTGGGAGTGCCGAGTGGGAAATGCCGACACAGCCGACTCAGCCACAATTCAATTCAGCAACTGACGTGACCGGATTGACAGCCGCCGGGGGCGAGCAGACACCGCGACAGCTGCGGGGAGCTTGTGCTCCCTGTGCTCCCCGCCTGTGCTCCCTGAACTGACGATGCGTTCATGGCAGGTAACATAAGACAATCGGACGCGGGCCAAATCAGTCAGAGAAGGCGGTGTGGAAAGCGGGTGGTAAATAGTCGTGTCACGATTGAACACAATCATCTCCGTTTGAAATCACTGTTTTCAGCGAAAGGGTTGAATGCCCTCTTTTCTTCTCATTCGCATACAATGGGATCGACTGTTTCTCCCAACTTTTTTCGATTGCAACTCCAAATTGGTCAGAATTTTGTGGCTGTTTAGAAAGTAGTATCACCGTTTTTTGTCAGATCACACTTCCTAATATATTGCGAGAGATAGCTGGTCTCACTCGTCGCGCTCAGCGCCCACCGCCGACCGTCGCGGTGTTCCGCAGCACAGGGATGCCCTGCGGCACAGTCTAGCCACGCAGGTGAACCGCTCCGGCTTGTCGCCGAGCCGAGCAGCCCTGGGCCGGGAGGAAACAGTTCAGTGAGCCGCGGAAACGAACCGAGACATTTGGAAACATCCTCCCGCATCAATAATGGCTCAGCCAATAGCAATTTTCAGTCGGGGCACGTTGCGCTCGACCTAATTTCAGTGAGCACCAAATAGCAAACGAAAAATGTCGACAGCTCAAGACAGTGCCACAGCCCACACAGTGCCAGTAAAATATGTGATAAGGTCCCCAAGAATAAACACGTTTTGAAAGACAAACAAAACTCCGCCTGCTCTTTTAAAATCTACTTACGCTTCTAAAGAATAAGTGAATGATGGCGATGCAGCTCTCAGGGGAGATAATTTTCGTCAATCGTCGCGTCTCACATAAGTTTCAACTCCAGCCCGACCCTTCCCTCGAGTCTGTTACAGTCTGGTTAGGGCTGGGCTAGCTGGCACAGCATCATTGCTTCAAAATTTACCCACAAGAACATGCAGCAACCGTGTATCGGTTGCCATACTTCATTTCATGTCGTAGGTTTATTATTAACCAATAAGAACCATTTTCAACTTTTTATTTCAAAACCAATTTCACTAAAACCACATAACGCAAACATATGGTTCTGACACCAATAAGATAAAAGGAGACATCCATTTGCCAGGAATGTGCGTCAAATTTGTCCTTCAGAAGTCCAGATCTAGAGGATAAAATAAACGATCGGCCGACGTTTTCTCAAGAAAACTGATTGTCGGCAATTAGTTTGTGTCAGAATGATTCTAGAACAAACTGCACTTTTCGTGTTAAGTGCGCCCAACAATTTTTTCAGAGACCAATGAAAAGAAAAGTTATAGTTCCATTGACAATCTGGCATTATCCATTCTTTAGTTGATTCAAAGATGGAAGGATTCACGAGATCGTTAATTGCACTAGACAGCTCATATCTGATAACAGTGGCGGCGAAACATTTTCAATTAACCCGCGCGGGGCTGGGGTCTCCAGCCGAACGCGCGGGGCTGGGGGGGGGGGGTAAATTTTACCCCCCCTGTTATCTCCCGAACTAATGGTCCGATTTGGAAAATTCAAACGCCAATCGAAAGCTCTCATCACGAACTACTAAAAACATGTACTTAATTTAAAGTTTGAGGTCAAGGTCAAGGTCAGGTCAAGGGTACAAATTGCAAGTTTCTACAGTATCGGCCTTGCACCGTAGTTGCCGAAGAATGGAGTCATGGACTGAGACTGATCGCCCAAAACGTGTTCTTAGGCTACCAAGACAATATTCGTTGCATACAATATCATTCAGAGGTCAAGGTCAAGGTCAGGTCAGGTCAGGTCAGGTCACCAAAAAACAAAATATAGAAAAGGGCATGTGCGACACATGTTTTATGGGTCATTTTACTCATAGAATTCAAAAGGCACACTCAATAAGTGATATGGACCACCTCTGGATGAATTTCAGGTCGAGGTCAGGTCAAGGTCAGGTCAAGTGAGGTCAAATTTTGAAGTTGGTTGTTAAGGCCTAAAAAGGTGTCTATCTGATGCAGTTTTTCACGGCGAATCGAATGGTGCTATTTTTGTTTCCGTACGAGGTCTAGAACTTCCAAAAAAGTCATTTTTCAAAAAAATTGTGTGTCGTGACGTCATAACATTTTGAATAACTCCCACATTTTTGAACCGATTCTTCTAAAATTTGGTATGTAGGTGCACATAGACCACTTCTCCGACATATATTCCGGTTTTTTGATAGACTCAAAATTTTGGATTTTATAATGATTTTCCAAAAAAAGTCAGTTTTTTGAAAAATTTTAGGCCAAAATCCAAACTTTTCAAAAAACCGAGATAGCCATTTGATAGACAAAGTAAAATTACGTATAACCTATTTTGTTACGTCTTGATTCCTTTAAAAATGAAGATGTTAGCGGCGTTTGAACTTTTGCCGTTTTTGAGGCGAAAATGGCGAATATGACGTCACTAAAACGTCAATTTCTCAAAAATTTTCCGACGGATTTCGCTCAAATTTTCAGGGAACGTGTCAAATTGATGTAAGAAAAGGTACTGAAAGTTTGGCGGCGCAGCGCGCCGCCGTTTTTGAGATATCGCAAAAATTCGCGGGGGGGGGGGGTAAAATTTACCCCCCAGCCCCGCGCGGGTTAAGGGCCCCCCTTAATGCCGACTTTTGGTCTCATTCTTTCCATGCAACGCCCATTGGGCTAATGTTAAAATGCCAAAATCAAGGGGGCACGGTCCCCGGTGCCCCCCCCCCCCGTTCCGCCGCCAATGTCTGATAATGCTGCACTGAAGACCATCATGCTTAGAAGAGACCTTTGATGTAAGCGATGGCGTATTTGAGCATCATTAGTAACATCACCCATGGTATATAGTATAGTATTGTCAGTTGAAAAATTGCTCATGACATCATTAAATGATTTGAAGTAACATAAAAAAGATCAATATCGATGACATTCTTTGGTGGTATTTTAATATCATTTTATCATATGAGCATAAGGTTATTCTTCTACACAATAATATAAGAAGAGATATATAAAGAGGCGCCATTGAAACCCTCCTCGGTCATCCTTCGGAGGAACGGAGGCCGTGCCTCGGCAGCCTGGCTCCCGCTGTCAGCGTCCCTGTGCAGTCTCGCTGTCCGTCTGTAGCGCCGGGCCGGCCGCCGGGGACCCAGCCCGGCGCCGACCGTCATCAGTCACTCGGACCGGAGCACTGCCGCGCCGAGTCGCACCAGGAGACGGATCATATGGGCGAGATGGGACCGGCCGGCCGGCCCCATCAGCCACCAGTCCCGTCACCAGGTGGGCCACCCTGCCCGGCGCCCCAGCAGACTCTGAGGCGCACCCGGCGACCCATGGGAGCTCAGAGATAAGACCTCCCCGCTGATCGGATTACCATTGTGCCAGCTCTAACGAGTTCCATACTTTAAAGCTCGGTTCAAAATCGGACAGTCACACAATGGCACATTTACGTTAGCAGCCATTTCTAGGCATTTCACCGTGCAGCATCGTGATATTATTGGCCCCAGACATGGTCACAAAGGAGCGCGCTCTCCAAACTTGTTTAAATTTCCCACAATCTTTGTCGAACGTTTTCAATTTCAATGCATTAGTTCCTCGATCAACGTTAGAGTTTGACCTTTCCAAGAGTCACTGTAATATGTATTTCGCGTCCCTAGTTCAACTAATAGCGTTATAGTGGTAGCCTGTTGTGAAAATAGTCCTATATTTTCTTCAGTTCGCTTTTATTACATGGGTCAATCTGAATGCACATCGTAAGCACAGTTAACCAGCTGCGTAAAATGATATCGATTCCCATTTCCTGCGCACTTGATATATTTTATATAGCCTACCATGCAAGTCAAGCTGTAAAGACTGAACTACTGCTCCAGACTGTGATTATCCGACGGGCTTCCGAAAGGTGTTCAGCGAAGTGTTTTTAAGACAAATAAGACATCAACATACAGCAGTCCTGTACAGTGTATGTACCAGACTTGTAAGCGATTCAACTCTGATTGAATCGATTCTTATGAATCGATTGAAAATGCCGACTCACTGTGATTGAGTCGGTTGAATCACCGCTTGTCACCATATGAGTTGTGATTGAATCGGTCACACATGGCAACTACAAGTGATTGAGTCGGCAACTCATGTATTCAAGTTGATTGAATCAACAAAATGATTCAATCAGCATGTACTGGAAATTGAAGCTATGACCATATTTAGTACTACATTATGTAGAAATATATGTGGCATTTGCATTATAGACACACACAATGCACTGCAATATTTTTAGGTATTTTGTCAGTATTATAAATGCGCACCGCTATCATAATTGAAAAAACATAAAAATTTTGTTTAAAGTTTTTAATCAAACTGTAAACACAAAATTATACATATATGTCAATGCATGAAGATGAAAAATGCATGTTTTTTCAATTGCCCTAAAATCAGTATAGTAATCAAGTTAACAATAGCAGTAAGCAGGCGCACATTGCTCAACACACATGTTTAAGATATCATGTTAATCTTTATATTTTCAATACCCTGTTTCATCAGGACATTTGTGAGCAGGCAAAGCATATTGATGAATACACAATGCATGTTCACATTATAATTTGGTAACCTTAGTTATTGATTTGATTTTGGGCTAAGGGTCACAAATTGCTTGATCTAACCCATGGTCTTCTAACTCACCTTACATTTCCCAGCAGAATCAGCGTTTACCTATCAACATAAATAATTGGAATACCTTGGCTTACGAGCATTAATGGATCTGTCACATACTGCCATGGCTCTCAATTACACAAAAGTAAAGATACAATGGCGAAAAGTAGATACATACCCTACTAGGTATTAAAAACTCAACCACCTTCACTTCACTTCCACTATCACCCAAAAACTATTGGCTTACATTTTTTGTCAGATCCAAAAACTGTAAAATTGCACCAAATTTGGTAAATATTCATCAAATGTGACATCTTTTACCAAAATGGGTTGGTTAGCACCAAATAAGGAATTTGTTTTACCAAAATAAGCAAAATTGATCACCAAAACAGGAATGTTCAGGAAACTGTTCAGGAGCGGCGAAATTACATTTGGTGCATTGTTACGCTTTTTTGTGCAGATATCCACACGTAAACGTAAATACCTGGCAACCTTCCAGAATTTAGTAGAAAAGACTAGATTGGTGCAGAAATTCTGGTTTTGGTTCAAAATTCAAATAACCTGTAATTTATTTGGTGCAACACATACCGATATTTGGTGAGACAGCAATCACAGATTTGGTGTAGAAACCAACTTATACGGCCTTGTAGAAACCCCGGTTTTGGTCTGCCGAAGTATTAGTCCCCAAAACTATTGTTTTCATAGCTGAACAAACAATCTTGATCCGTTTGATGTTCTTCGCCTTCTAATTTTGAGGACCGCTAACAGTTTTGCATTCGATGCTAAATTTGGATTTGAGATTTGCCAGACTGCTCGCAATATTTGCCACATGCAAACCACGCAGAATATGCTTTTATGTCGCAGCTGCGTCAATATACGCTGCAACTACCTAGTACTGGGTTCGATAATTTTTTCTTTAATAGATTGGACAGAATAAAAAACTGTTTTACACTTACACGCATACATAAATATGCTTAATTGAATCTAAAAATATAAACTATGCATTTTATATAGGTCTGCTGCTGAATAAAAGATGGCTGCCCACTTAACGCATGCGTAGAAAGGCCTAGCTACACTATGCGTTTTCTGCGTGTTTTTTTTTTTGCGAGTTTGCGTGTTTTGCGTATATTATATAAAACTTAATAAAGCCTTTATGATAATTAATAGTTTTTATAAAAAAATATAACAAAAACGTAATATCGTTTCTTTCTAGAACCACATTACGCAAATCATGCAAACTCTCAAAAGCAAAAAAATCACGCAAAAAACGCATAGTGTAGCCAGGCCATTACAAAGCTCCGCCTCGTATGAAGTTTGGTGTCGTGGGGGGCTGGGAATTGTTTTTTGTCCTTGAAGATATGGATGGTTGAGGTAGTTTTATCATGAGAGCATTCAAATTTATATTACGTAACTACTGAATAGCTTCGTAAGTGTCCATAATCCGTAGTCTTGATACCTAGTAACGAAAACTTGTAGCGCGCCGAAAATGTCTGGTCCTGTGTAATACTTTACCGGCTTTACCACTGCTTCATAAAGTATCAATCAATATTTTTTTGATATGGCTGATCACCAGCTATTTTAGTTTGGGTATCACAGTTGATTTGCAAATTTTGGTCCTTTTCGAAGATGCTGATAATAATATGTTGTAAGAGTTCTGTGAAATTTTGCATATGTTTCCTTTTGCAAGCGTCAGGCAGATGAATAAATTTATAAGTCCTCTGGTAGCTTCATTTGTAACAGAACTTGTGTATTCTGTACTTAAATTATCATCTTTACACCATATTTATATCAATACCTACAATTTTGTTGAGTTCAGTATAGACTTAGTACTTTTCTATGTTTTTTGGTATTCTCCCAGTGTATTTGGTTGGTATCAGTTTGGTATCAGTTTCCAAAAATTTCTTAAATTGATATCACATATGTATATATTATATATAACATGTTGATTGAATCGCGTTGAGCTGAATCATGAGTTGAGTCATTCCCTGAATCACTGATAATGGGATGAGTCGCGATTGAGTTGAATCACAAGGTCCATGAGTCGTGATTGAATCGCTTGGAAAATCAGACTGTTTGATTGAGTTATGATTGAATCGGTCATTTCATCAAGTGAGTCGTGATTGAATTGATTGAATTTTTTTGAATCGCTTACAAGTCTGGTATGTACAGTACACCAGGAAAATTCAGATGTAGAGGCCATTGACCAAATCATGCGGAAGTGGAAGCCGATTATATGAAGCAGCCTGGGTCAAATTAGCCATATATCATGATTGAGTGTCTCTTCTTGGCATGAGTGATATGCATGGTTAGATTCAATAAATAATGTTTAAAGCGGTCGGGCTCAGCAGAAGACTAAAATAAAACACACTGAGACGGCAGGCGATGAGGTGACTACCACACTGAACATTGGAACGCTGCGTTTCGGGTTATTGCTAGTCATTATTGCTGGCAATATTTCTGGTCGCTGCGATTGTTAAATATATTAGGGTTATTTCACACAGCGAAGAAGGCATTTATTTGGTGCCAGCTAAATTTATTTGCTGTCGGTGATTTTCTCTGCGGCACAATCGGTTCAGGCGTCAGCGAAGTATTAGTTATGCCACTTCTTCCGTGCGGGAAGAAATGGTGAAGTAATTTCTGGCCTGACTTCCAACCAATGGCTTTGTTCGACGGAAGCAGTCGTGCTAAATCTCCTAATTGGGGACGGTGAGTTGATTCGAGCAGAAGTAGGAAAAATCAACCCCCTTCCGTAATACTGACGGTAGAAGGGCTGTCGACTTTTTACGAGTTTGCCTTTCAAGATGCGCTTCACATCTAGTAAACTTCAGGAGGGAGTTAGGGCGTCTGTGACTCTGTGCTGAAAAGCGCATAGCAGATGTGTGATGCAATAGTTTTTGTCGAAATTCACCACAGTTTAAATAAAGCTCTTTGTTGAGTGGCCAACTAAAAGTTTACCTATTAGCTGGTCTCAGGGGCAAAATGGCATGCTCTTCCTTCGACGGATGGATATACGAGCACTAGACACTGCATCATCGACGCTTCGGTCAGCGTCAATGGTGTTATGCCAGATAAACTCCGAAGCCTGCCGTATTCATGGCTCCCCAAGCTCTGCGTGATACCGACTATGGTGTCGTTCACCAGACCGTCTGATGAACCGTCAGGTTTAGGTTAGTTTTCGTATCACGGGCCTCACCGTGTAGTTGCGCAGGCTGTCTGACGTACCGCACGGGTAAGGCTATAGTTTTCATAGCGCGGGCCTCACCGTGTGGTTGCGCAGGTTGCGGACGATGCAGACCAGTCGGGTGTCCCTGCCAGCCAGCGCCGTCACGTTGAGCGGCATGCTCGGGTCGAACTCGGGCCGCGGCGGCTGGTCGTCGTGGAACGGCGGTATTGGCTGCCGGTGGGCCGACGAGCGCGGCTCGGCCGACAGGCCGCACCCCGCTGAAACGAGCGCAGGTCACCGTCAGGGGCGGAGACAGGGCACAGGTCACCGTCAGACGCGGATACAGGGCACTGTCAGGGGCGGAGACAGGGTGCTGAGGTCACCGTCAGGGGCGGAGACAGGGTGCTGAGGTCACCGTCAGCGGCGGAGACAGGGCACATGTCACCGTCAGGGGCAGACACAGGGGACACGTCTCTGTCAGGAGTGGAGACAGCTATGGCCTCGTGGCACTAATTCCTACGCGTAGATGTTCTGTCTTCTACACCAGCTATTCGGCTACCTCGATCAGGTGCTGCATATTGTCCAGTACCGGAATCTCCCCGGCCTCAGGCCTCAGGCCTCTCCCCGGGCCTGCGGTGGCTGAAAATGTCAGCCCTGGGTCGGTGAGGTGCTGTCAGTGGCCTGGTCAGACGCCGGCCCGTGGCGCAGAGCCTGCCACAGTCAGTTTACACGGCGGCCAGGCCCGGCGGATAGAGACGAGTGGATCTCTGCCGAAGGAGACTCTCCTGGTCAATTATTTACAGTCGGAGATTGTCGCAGAGTTTGCCTGGCTTCACAAGGAATTTAATTTGTTTTCATATTTTGCGGGATGTTTCAATCAAGCGTCAGGATGTAAATATACCTATAGCACGGGAAGTAGTTGTTCTTTCTCTTCCATGCTTCGCTGATAATGTAATGATAATATTCTGCAAAATAATCATCATGCCCACCTCACGCTTTCGAAAGCCAGAGTGGCATATAGTCTTGGAAGAAGCCCGTTAACACAAGAGCAATATTTGCTAGGTAATGCAAGGGCTATCTATAGTACTCCGTACTCAGCAATATTACAGTTTTTTTTCTTCTTTTGAGTTGGATCACGCTGTCAGCTTCGGGTGGCAAAAAGGACTGTTTTTAGGTCAATTACTCTATCTGTTTTTGCTTAAACTCTCATTGCTAACAAATGTGATAAAAATACACGTGTCCGTCAACAATTTTGCGCATTCTGAAATTGAGCCAGTAGATCACTGAAATACACAGATACAAAGCAAACTCGGTAATAGTAGATGGTAGTGTACAATAAAAGGTAGTAGTTCATGAATGCAGGTAGGCCGTGATAGTTCATCCCTTCTTGCATCATAAAGCACCTAAGCGAACCTAGCCGCCAAGCTTTTACATCACCAGGCATATGAATATTGAATGTTCACTGCAGCCACGTCCAACTGTTAGCCGGTGGCACCATACCGTCCATACCCAGCGTTTAATATTTATGGTCCCCAAATAAAAACATGCTACAAAAGATAATGAAACTGCATAATGAAGGCCCATAGCTCAGCGCCTGGTTCCTGACGAGGCTGGTAAAGGTCACATCAAACTGCTTGCAATGGCACAGGCCGTTGATAGAAAGTAAATTTTGGCTGCTTTGCTGTCTTCATTTTTTCACTTTTTATTACGACATGTGTTATAACTCTTATGCTTCATGGCATGCATGCATCACGGCATCATTCCAAAACTCTTGATAATTTACATTCAGTACCAATATGACGGCTACCTGGGGAGCCCTGCTTCCTCCTTCTAATCTGCACCATACCGGTCATAACGGCAGTGGGGAGACGAATGGGAGGCTGATCAGTACATATCTGACGGCCTGGCCGCCCGGCGATGAGCTCACTCCCAGGCACGTACTGATGGTGTGAGGGCCTCACCAGTGAGCCGGGTGGTGTCAGAAGCCGGAGCGGGCCAGAGATGGAGCCATCACGGCCCCCGGGGTCACATCAGCCCGTCCGTGGCTCGTTACTCGGCCGGCCAAATAACCATCCCGGGACGCCGCAGACAGAGGAAAGCGAACGGAGCACACGGCGCCCAGGGTGTCGACAGCCGAGAGAGCCAGCGGTATCCGTCATAAGCCGTCCCACGCGGGACGAGCCGGTGGTCTTATCCAGTGTATACGCTTTTGGTCATAAAACAAGCAGCTGTTATGCAATGAGAAATGGTGCCCAGCGTTCTTGCAGGGGACACATGAAATGAGTTTTCATGATTTTTGATTTTTTTCATATTTATTTTTCATCATAAAATTTAATATAGAATTAAAAAACATAAGAACAATACAATTTCTACAATAATTAGCTTGTCGGTTTGCTTATTGCGATTTCTTATTAACACAATTAATTTATAATCAAGTACGTAAATAAAATAGAACGAGTCAAAACGAAGCACAAGCTGTAATAATGTCTAAAAATGCAACAATACTCAGCATAGGTACTCCACTGCCATGCCGCGGTGGAATCCGTATTTGCAGATCCGGAAAAAAAATTGGCCACGAATGCATCGGATAGACCTCGAGTTGACGGTAATACACGGCCCATTGGGACTGGGCGCTGGGGGTAGCACATGTGAAGCGAGGTCTTGTGTTACCAGCTGCTTGGGTAAGATGAGTGCGTACAAGATGGGGGCAGACGAGCAGCGACGGAACAAAATGCCGTGGGTTCGGTGTCCTCCACTCACCACTCGAGAAGAGAAATCTGGGCCAATTATCGTCTATCTCAATGGTACTTATATCTCGTATTAGAATTAACATATTATGTATGCACTGCAGTAACTGCTCGGGAATCATTTGGCTTTCTTGAATATCATAAGTTGTTGAGGGTTCAGCGAGGAGCACAATACGTCAAAAGAACATTCATTTTCACAAGCACGAAATATTTTTATGAACATTTTAGTGACACTCGGTAAATTGCGAGCCCGTCTTTTATGGTGCAATGTGATCCCGGATCAGAGAGCTGCCGTCTCTCTAACCGGGCCATAGGAGCCGTGCCCTGGATGGTATGACAATATCCTGAGCTCTGATACCGAGCGAGACAATTTCCTGCCCCTGACGAACGCCGCTGCGGGCGCTACTGCATCGTATCACAAGCAGACATTCCAGACAGTCTGAGGTTCCTGGCCTCCGTTAGCTACTGACCTGATGCACACTTTTAAAGCTTGTTAAAATACTTGTTTTAGCTACAGTTAATGTTGGCGTGATATGCGTGTAACGTTACCAGACGATTCCGTTTGGAAATGTTACTCGCAGCGGCTTATAACAATTAACCTATAGCCTTCATCTCGTCAGTCGTCAGTTGCACATTTTCCATCTCTTTTCGCAATCGACCACCATAATCATTGCTTGTCCTGCGGCTTATGACTGACTTGGATGAGCATTTACTTCTTCTGCTCCCTCTAATGAAAA